>NW_027271883.1:165000-197500 GCF_040938485.1 Diadema antillarum
CTTTGTCATAAAATTACGTTCTGCAATAATTCTGAAAAGCGGACGAGACAAGTGGAAAACTACAGTGACACTTATTCACACTCGTATTCTCCACAGTACTGATGTCCTTGGAATTGCTGAGCCTTGCTAACATCTGCATGCCTCGAGTTATCATTTGATTTTCTTGAAAGTGTAATTCATCTTGAGTCAAACGGATTACACAGCACAGACGCTACTCTACATGGCAACTGATCGCCACTGTGCTTACAAAATCATTGCAAGCGCATTCACGTACTGCTATTTATTTGTTTGATTACCGAGGACATTTAATGCCGCGATATGTGTTGCCATGGCTACGCAATATTCAAGCACAACTCGGAAGGACACCGCTGAGGAAGCGAGCAACACCTTGTATTTAAATACCTGAATCATTATGTGCGTGTGTATGTGTGTGAGTGCGTGTGCGTGTGTGTGTGTGTGTGTGTGTGTGTGTCACTTTTTCTCCTTTGAATGCCCTGGTAGGAAGTGTATTTAAGAATTTAGGCAATACTCTAATAGCTTTTGAAGGAGATACATTAACCTGTGGACCATGTACTCGAATCTTGAACCTTGAAGAAGTAATCCCTGTTGCAGCTTTTCGTGGGAAGCTATACTGGGATGGAATCATAGATCTTAGATGTGAGTGATTATAAACAAGTCTATGAGCCTAATCCTCTAGAGATCTTTATGAAAAATTTGAAATGGATGAGGTCTTTTAATGGAGATAGCTAATTCTAATTTGCTGCAATGTTTTAAGGAAACGTACGGACATACACAAACACACACACAACGCACACACGCACACACACACACTCACACACACACACACACACACACACACACACACACACACACTGATCCATCGCTACACTTTAACGAAAAAACAATTTTTTTCCCAGGGACCTCCATAACGAAAATGTTTGTTACGCTCGATTTTGAGTGGGACCTACGCTCGACATGCTCGCTTCTATGTTTAGTAGGTTCCATCATTATTTCTTTAGCATTCCTTCTCAGATTCAACTTTCATAGATCTACCACTGTGTTCTATATGTTTGTAATACTCTATTATACCTCCTGGATATCATGTGTTATTTCATTTTGTAATATCTTATGTCTTCTAGCTGAATATCATGTATTGTTTAATTTTGTTATATTTAATATATTTTTCTCATCGAGTGATATAAAAATAAATTGAAATTGAAATTGAAATTGAAATTGAAATTTTGTGCCAAGGGCTTTGGAGAATGTGACCATCATTCAAATAAGATATGCTGTTAGCACTCAGACGCACGGAAGGTTAAACTGTTGGTACGCTGACTCGTTGCTTGCTTATCAAAAATACACTTGAAAACTCCATATGAGTTGCGATATCTAGGATGCAACTGGATCCTCCAATAGGTTTGAAAATCAACCCTTAAAAAGCTCTCTTCTCAATATTTCCGATAGTTTTTCCATTGCTTTAGCAATTATGCACATCAATCCTGATTATAGGCAAGATCAAGTGATCTAGTTCTTTGCAATTCCGTAATCATTTACAGTATTCATAGTCGTTTCACAATACCAAAGCAAGACGATTTCCATACGCGTTTAGATTATGCTCGAATTTGGTGAATGACACGTTCGATGTACATGCTTTTTACGTGAAAGGGATTAATACTGGTGTTTTGGGAATATAATTTAATGCACGCTAATCAAATCCAGCGCGCTGCTATGGTTGCTTTCAGATTGCTGTTCAAACGTTTATCTTCTAACAGGTCTAAATCATTACAGCCATTCGTCATTGCCGTAATACTGGAGCATATAATCCGACAAGATGAACATTTGTCAAGACCATTTTTTCTATTTGTTGGTTGTTTTTCATCCGTCTGACGTGACAGGAGGGACTGCCGCTCCCAGCCTGAATCGAGACTCATTAGTATAGCGGGCGGCTGGATGCCCGCCCCGCGGCGACCTTCCGTGCTATAAATCTCCGTGACGCCTCGAGAAAACACAGCGTGTAATTGTCAATATGTGTCCTCATTATACAGAAATTCATCGTGGCACGGAGTCAGCGTGATGGGGCCCTGAAGCTTGTGTCAAAGATAGACGCTTTTATTTCTTTTCTTTCCTTTTTGAAGGATTCTCACGGTTTGTGTATATCTGTATATATATATACATGATGCACGTATATGTATGTATGTATGTATGTATGTATGTAAACATGAGATGCGCGGACTGTGAGCATGGTGAAGAAGTGTGTAGGATGGTAGATGGACTGATTTAGAAACAGTTTGTTTATGTTTTTGCGGTTAAGAACGTTTGTAAGGAGGAAATACCGCAGCTGTGTGTACTGAAATAATTATTTTGAAACATTTAATCTGATGTTCAGAGGCATGCAATTTTAGACATAAAGAAACAAGAAAAGACGAAATTCCGACATTGACGAGGCAAAAGCAAAATATGAGTTGACATGGCACTTGCTATTAAAACATTGTGTCAGAAAGCTACCTCAGGGAAAAAGTGGTAAGATCTCTACTTTTACTTGGAGCATGTTTTCGACGTTTTTCGCACGTACACAGTCGTATCAGGGGATGTACAGAAAGAAAAAAAGATGGGGTTGTATAAGTTGATCGGAAGCTGGATGGCAAAATATAACAAAGATACCTAAATACATATACCTGGCTATGGGATAGCGGAAGTAGCTCTGTAAAGAAAAAATGGAGGAAGAGAGAGAGGGAGAGTACGCCAACGTATGTATTGGTTGCACTGAGAAGATAAGATTCATTGTTCAAATGGAGAGGATCGGGTCATGGGATTTGCCTTGTTTGGAGAGGCCGCGAGAGTCCTCTAATTCCCAATTAATCTACAAGTATACCCAACAGAGGATGACCAAGATATCCACTAGAGGGTGGTGAAAACTGGTGGGCGAGGGGGGTGTCACACACAGAGAAATTAGGGTTCTTTTAGGGTTCTTATTTTCACCCTACGAGCAAATCTAACTACGTGGCACCTTATAGGGTTCGGGATGGATGTAGGGGTGCAAATCCGAACCCTAAAGGGAGCCAAGTCTTAAGGGTTCGAATTTGGAACCATTCCATAGTCTTTCCCGAAAGCTGACATGTGGGTGTTGAATGGTGTTTGCTTAAAATGCCACACTATTTTTGGATATTATCGTATATTTTTATTTGAAAATATAACTACACGTTGTTAAAGAGTAACAGTGTCATCAGTAATACTGTACTCAAAAAATTACTACTTGAATTAAACATTTGTTTTTTCTTCTCGCACCGGGATCAAGAATATCATTTCAATGACGTTATCATAGAGAGAAAGCAAACGAGTACAAGTACACGTATTATGCGTGCACGCGTGGACCGTTGAGCACTTGGTCAATGGCAAAGCTAAAATTGCATGCGCACGCCACGCCGTAGGTCGCGCGGTATACGTACGTGCATACTACTGAAGTTCCTCGTTTGGAATGGACAGACGACCGTGAGGTTGGGGTGATGAATTAATCTTTTTGATGAGCCAAACGTTGTGAGTAGATAATTGTACTGTAATTCCGTTGAAAATATTTCACAGTAATCGATGATGATATGTGTGAATTATGCTCACAGAATGCTGAGTGGTGAAAACTGATGCGAAAGAGTTGTATCGAGGTACATGTGTACTAACATGTCAGAAGTGCGATCATACCTACAGTAAAGCATAGCGAATAAGTCAATGAAAGTGCACGGTAATACGGAAAGCCTCAACCAAGGTACTACTAACTACGACCAACAGCCCCATACGCATAGCGTAATTACGCTATGCGTATGGGGCTGCTGGACGCAGTTACCAAGGTATGTACGTAAATAGGTGACCGGATATAGTCGCATCATTTTCGTTAATGGGAATTATTACGTTTGAGCCGAGTTGAGGCTCAGTTGGATATTGGTTTCTGTGAAGTTGACAGAAAGAACGATGTATGCATGTATGATGTGCCTAATGAAGAAAAATAGTGTTCCTGGTTCATTTAGGAGAATTTAAGACATGTATGAAGATGGGAAGTCAGAAAATTTAGGTTAGCCTTAACTCCTTGTTGCCTATCAATGAAACTAGAATGTGTGTTATAAATTAGCAATGCCATAGTCACAGAGCATAAGCAATGATACACGATATGTGAATTTAGATAATATCCACTGGAGAAGTTGCATGTGCTAGACATGACATAAAATAAGTCACACAAACAAGGTATGTAATGTAAACGGTAAATCACTTCAGAAGTACAACCACTTGATCCCATACTTTAGCAGGTAGATACATGTAGGCCTATTCCAATATTGATTGTATGTTGAACTTTGTTTTATTCAATTACAGGTTGAACCTTGCTGATCCATGCTGATGCATGGTGTTAGCTTGGTCTCATACTGGGCCAAAGGGACCTGTGTTTGATTGATTATTTATCATCGAGTTCGCTATGCATCAAGTTCAGTAATGGTCTTCAGGATGAGTGATGCAGGTCAACCTCGAGAGACTGGTGAGCCATATAGGATGCCAGAGCTGGAGATGGAAGATGTTCAGGATGTCAATCCTGGTTCCTCGTTGAGTCAGTGTGGAAGCCATGCCAGTTCTTCTGAGAGTGATGGCCTGAAGGGCATACTATTTGGCAGCTGAAGCAGCTGCTATAGACCGATTCAAGTGACTGTTCATGGAAGTGCGCCCTCTTAAGGCGACGCCATAACTGGGGGCCAACGGGGCCAACCAGGCCGGGTCGGCAAGCGCCGTGCGTGCGTGGCAAGGGTGCCAGCGGAAGCCAGTGCTTTTACCACCCGGTGCCAGCCGGCCAGCTAGCTATCTCTGGCGCTGGCAGCGATCGACGCATCTGGATTTGTGACAACTATGGAGTCTACTTCTTTTTTTTTCGTTAGCTAATGAATAAAATTAAACAACTTATACCGACTATGAGCGAATGGGTAGATGGCATATACGGCTGTAGCCCAAAGTAACTTGAACTTCAAGGTAAATATCGGTACGCTCCGTGAGTGTTTGTAGACTCTATTTCTTTTGCGATGACCTGGGTACTCGCGTGTAAGCCCCTTAATATAGATCTATTTACATTTGTATTTTGTGTAAGAGGATAAAAACACCTGGGGAGAACTATGGCTAGGCGCAGACAGACGTCTAGATGGTAAGCCTAGACTGTTGAGCAGTTAACTGATATAATTAAATACAAATAATGAATCAGAATCTTGAGCTAGATAGTAAATATGGCGCTATCAAAGCAACTAATAATATCAGTTAACTTAAACCTTTTTAGGCTTTCTCGGACCAGCGGGGCAGAGTCTGTCTAACGTTTTTTAGATCTTGTCTAGAATTCTAGCCAACAGTCCAGACTAGATCTAGACCCGTCTAGACCTATTGACTTCTAGAACCCTAGCTACATCCTATATCATTTTCGGTTGTCACTAACTTCCGGCAAGCCTAACTAAGTAAACCAAACTGACGGGAAATCTAGGCGTTTCTAAGCCGTATAAACTTAAGAAGTTAATTTACGTTGCCTGATGTCAACAACCAAAAATTCTACTGTTTAAGGTCTAAGTAACCTTACATTTAACATCGCGCTAACGCCTAAAATTATAATCTACAAAAGTGATTTTCAACTTTCTTAATATGAATTATGCTTATGAAACGGATGTTTGCCACCATTCATAGCAGTTTAATATCTATAAGTATCACTTTATCAAAAATTAACTCAAATTCAGAGTTCCAGGCCCAAATTGAATACGGTCAATTTAATGCTGAACGCTTAGTGAAGAAGTAAAAATTTACAATATAAGAATTTTTTACACATCTTGAAACATTCATTTGGCTGCAGTGTAGGCTTTAAAATGTTTGTCATATAGTATAACCAGGAAGTGTATTCTAACTTTGGTAAGTATTGCACCAAGCATTTAAAAAAAAAATAATGAATTATCAAAATCTTTGATCTGAACTTGTCTTCTAAAATGAACAACTTTATTTTACGAATATGAATATGCAGTGATTTAGCCTATATTAAATAGAGAATCTATTAGGCATAGGCCAAAGTTTGTTTCGAAAATCTGTGCATCTTCTTTTTTTTTTTACCGCTGACTGTGTTTCACTTAAGTGTATAATTATATTCATGCTTCAGTAGTGTCTGAATTTCACACACTGACGTGCAGCTTCCATTTCCGGTTTTCGCCTGTTATTTGTGCACCCAAACAACTGCACAATATGTGGTGGGTTTTTTTTTCTGATCCTTTGAAGCTTTCATTTTAGATCGATATGTCTGAATTACTCAATTTATCCAAAAGAAAGGCGTTAAATGCCGCTGAATGACTTTTCCACAGTGAGTAAAACAATCACAATTTTAGCGCAGCGGTCGCCGACCCAGCGGCCGCCGGCGGCGCATGCGGCCGCGCCCGGCTAACTATGCGCGATGGGTACGCTGGGCTGCTAGCTGCAAGTGCAACTCGCTGGGTAGCTAGCTCGCTGGGAGCCCCCGTTGGCCCCCAGTTATGGCGGCCGTTATAGCGCCGCTAGCGGCGGTAGGTGAATAGGCCATCGAAATTGAAACGGTCTATAGAAACGCATCAAAAACTAGAGCTCGAGGAGTTTCGACTTATGCAGCGTAAGATGAGATTAGCTATGAGACCAAGCTGCAGGTTGCTGAAGCAGAGGAGCAGATATACCTTGACTACGAGAACAAGAAGTTGGGAGTCGGCTTTCCTGTGAAAGCAGAGGATGAAACCTTGCTGTATCCAACTGAATGCGCCAACCAACCAGTACACACGAGTACACCGATTTCCCTGACTAGAGAAGTAGCAAAAAAGTTATTTTCAAATTTTCTTTGACTTTTAGCAGATATAGTCCAAAAGCCAATAAGATCATCAGCATCATGTAGTATCCCTGAACCAGGTTTGATGAAAGCCCATCAATCTTTCCGTAGATACATCCGTACAGACCGGGAGACAGACAGGCAACCGGAAAACATATGCCTCCGGCACCATTCAGGGCGGAGGCATAATAATGAGACTCCTATAATATGTCATGTATGTTTAAACCATATAAAATTTGAGACGGGTCACATTGAATCTCCCCCCTCCCCCCCCCCCCCCCCCCATTAGAATTGCTAAACACCACGGCTCTAGAAACATCTTTCCATTTTAATCCAGAAAGTAATCAACTCCCTGTTTTTAGCCGAGGGTGAGCATGAAGCCACTCCATGAAATGAAGATTAGCATTTTTTCTTTTGCAAAATATATGTGAAAATGTTTAATTTCATAGATAATGATAACTATTTATTCTGTCTTTTAAACTGTTGTCAGGTTATTCCCTTTCTTAGAATGCACTGGCCTTGAATATTTACAAGAATACTCTAAAGAAATATATAATAGAAAAATACAAGAGAACGAACTTAAGAGAACTTGACTTCTATTCACTTTTATCTTCTTCTTTTTTAGGGGGGGGGGAGGGTGGATTATGGATGAAAATATGAATCTGCTAATGGATATAAAATACTCAAAGTATGCTTTCCATTATATTTCATACTACATAGGGTTAGTTTTTATCGTTCATATTTTAGATATTTCTTCACCATCGATAGCCTCAGTGCTTCAACAACACCTGCACACTTTGAATTGATTGTTTAAGTAGAGAACAAAAAAAAAAAATAAGTCGCCTGATGTTTTTTGTAGTAGACAGCCACACAATGTATGTCAATTTTGGGCAATCTCTGGCAATGCAATGTCATAAGTGGAGTAGCTTTGTGACACTTGACAAAAGCATGATTTTCTCACAAACCCTTTATGTATGATATAAGGATTGAAAAATAGAGTTTGTTCCAAAACCTGAGAAAACTCAACATATCATATCTACTTTTTTTGCATATAAAAGAACACTGGACTTCACTCTTTAAGAAGGCAGAAACTATTATCATTGCCCTTACGTCAGTGACTTGTCGAGGAAATGTGCATGTTTTTCCTAAGAGAAAAGAAATGTGAAATTCTCTTTAGGTTTTCCTTGAATTGTTCTACGCATGCGACTGCACAAAGGATTTAAAGATTATTAACTTTTGAATTGAATGTCCGCTTTTCAATTTTTGTACTGATGTGTTCTAATCGTATAAGCCAGTTCGGGGTACCAGTTTGAGCATGTGCGAAAAAAAGGTTATTTGTACCGAGAGACAGGTTGTTTTTTTTTAATTTCACTGAGATAAGCATCTGTAATGCTAGGATTATTCATGGAATCCTTATAAATGGTGCCTGCCAGTACATCCACTTGACAGCAAGCCTGGTATTTGGCAATGTTAACACACAAAAAAAGTTTGTTAACATATTCAAAACAGCACTTGATAAAATAGATGATTCCCTAAGTGTTGATTGACGAACCATACTGGTCACTTCATCTACACTGGTTAGGTTCATTCTTTCTTTGAATATGAGTTCCATAAATGGCTATGGTGGGCAAGCTGCTGCATTATGTCACTTTGAGTTGAGTGAAGTGCCTAACCAACTGAGAAAAATGAAAGGTCATTTGTACCTTTGTGCACATGAGCTATCTCCGGACTGGCTTATTGCAGCGCATTCACTCAATCCACATGTAGGTCTATATGAAGGTGGACTTGCCCTCTAACTCTGATTATAATTTTAAGCTTTCTTTAAGTAGGTTGTATAAAGTGCTGATATATTTGTGTAAGGTTTGGTGAAAATTAAGTGTTAAAATGATTGGAAGAGTTGTGAGACTGTATACATCAACACTTGAGGTATTTCTCATGCATGATCATAAATCTGTAAAATATTAATGGTAATAGTAATAATGATAATAATGATGATGATAATAATAGTAATAAAAATATATTTTGCTCCTGATCATTATGCTTGTGATGGTGCCAATACCAATACCTGCTTTATGAATGTGAAAAATCGACTGCTCTTTACAATATTTTGAATGTTGGGGCTAAACTGCATACATTGTGTAATTATATTTATGGTCTACTGAGTACAATGTGCTTCTTGTTTCCATCGCTTGAAAAAAAAAAACCACAATGTATCAAAAAATTTGTTTTTAAACTTGTCTCACAAGACATATTCCTTCCTCTTTATGTCCAGTTTGTAATACCACTGATTAGTTAACCTTATTTTCCCTTTCTGAATTAACATTTTCTGTGGAATTGTTAATGTTAATTTGATGCAATGAAAAGTGTTTTCAGATGTGCTATTCTGCCCAAGATTTATAACTGGGACATATCTTTAGCTGTGTGCATAAAAAAGTAACCAAATTTAGATGTGCATTCTTCATTTTTTAATTCTTTTTTTCACCTTTCTTATCATTGCTGTAATTATATATGAAAAACAAAATGTGAAGTATACTAATTGTATAATGGGGCACATTTGCAAGCTCTCAAGCTTGGAATTGGATGGAATATGTCAGTACAAGTAGTGAGTTTCAAATATATATGACAGAACTTTGCCATACCCTTCATTGTTTTGGCAATAACTTGTGTACCAGAAATCAGAGTTGACATATCGCTGTTAATGTCTAAGAGCGTCATAAAGGTGCTTTTGATTACCGTAAGATGTACCGGTAAATTCAAGGTGCATATCTATGATCCATTCTAGAAGTAGAAGGACAATGTGAAAGATATTTGTCACATAGTTTAGTATTACTCTGCGCAAGCTTCAGGGATTTTTTGAGTAAAAAGAATTAGTGCTTTTTGTCAATGTGGTAACTTCATTTAAAAGAAGAAAAGGTAATCATGTGATGGAAAGAACGAATATTATTTTTCTTATTCAATGCACTGACCAAATTTCATACATTTTTGATTTACATTGCCCTTTTTATGACAAAATATGCATCTCGTATTAGAATTTGTAGAAATATAATGTATATTTCATGTTCACTTTAAAGTAAACCATGAAAAAGAAAATCGCTGTTAACTTGTCCCTCTTCCATGAGACATATATTAAAATGTTAATAATCTATATGTAAGTATGCACTGTATTCATCATGTTTATGTTCTATTTGTTGTTGAATTGAAGTCTCTGACTTCAGTTTTCGAAAGATTGTGGATTTAATTGACTGAGAAACTGTGTGTAAATCTACTGTATGCATGCTATTTTGCTTCATGTCTGGAGTGTTACCTTAGTTAATTGTGAAGTCAGTGAAGGCATCCAGTAGACCTTAGGTAATTGTTTTTGAAGTTAGTGAAGGCATCCAGTATATAATTATTTTGGTTTTAACAAAAAGGTTATAATTTTCACCATATGGGGTGCAGAAAGGTAACCCTATATAGAGACGTGTGCAAATTGTATTGCATCCTATATTGCGGTGACTTTATCACCCCATAGGGTGCAAAATTACAACAATAACAATATGAACCATAATGGGTGCAGGTATGAGGTGCAGAAGAGGAACCCTGCATAGAGGTCTATATTTGCACCTTTTTGGGTGTTGAATATAGGGTGCTAAATAAGAACCCCCAAAAATAGAACCCTAAATGGAGCCGCTGGTGTTACAACGATATGAACCAGAAAGGGTGCAAATTTGCACCTGAATTTTTGTTCACCCTATGGGGTGCAGAAAGGGAACCCAATGGAGGGGTGCAAATATGCACCCCAAAAAATAGAACCCTAAATGGAGCCGCTGGTGTTACAACGATATGAACCCTATTGGGTGCAGAAAGGGAACCCAATGGAGGGGTGCAAATATGCACCATATATGGTGTTAAATATAGGGTGCTAAATAAGCACCCCCAAAAATAGAACCCTAAATGGAGCCGCTGGTGTTACAACGATATGCACCCTCTAGGGTGCAAATTAGAACCGTAATTTCTCTGTGTGCACGGTTAAGAGATTGAAGTGTGCCCCGGCGGATCATTCAAGAGGGCGGTAACCTGAAGGAGACGAGATATCACGAAGTGCAAACAGAGATGTGGAAAACATACACAAATCACTACACCCACAAACACATACACACACAGACACACACACACACACAAACACACACACACGCACACACACACACACACCTGTATAAATTACATTGTATATGTAGTATGTATGTATACACGCATTGTACACACCTCCACATTTTTAACGATTTTTTTTTCGAATTACGTTCACTACCGCAAAAACCCAAACACAACATTGTAAAAAAAGACAAACAACATTAAACACAAAAATTGTACTGAAATATGTCAGTCTTACAGATCTAACATTATGACTCACTTGATCAAAAACAAAATCCTTTTTTTTTGTAACTCACGTAAATTCTCGTAAAGTGCCAAAAACTGCGGACATGATAGTTTGTTCAAGACCATATCGGACACACTTCATCACTAATGTTCCTTGAAAAATAAATTTTGAAACATTGTAACTGAAAACCCAGCAGAAATAACATTTAAATTCAGTAAATGCAAATGCAATAAAAAAAGAATAACGCAACGCATCACAACGTAAACACACACACACACACACACACACACACACACACACACATGTACACATTTCCCTTACTGTTTTATCAGTAATGCTGCCAATGGCAGTAATATCATAACATCATTACTACAACGTGCAGTATAAATATTTTTTTGGTTCGAAGTCATTGTACGACATCCAGCAATTGTCCAGAGAGCATATGTGGCAGTAACATTGCTTCCCAAGGTGTATAATAACCTTTGACATTTATAACAAGATTTTCTCGGCGACTGGATGTGAGACTATCTGGAGTGAATTGTTTCAACAAAGCAACTGATATTATTCAACGAAATGTACTGAATTCATCCCGGCCTTCATTCAATGTTATTTCCACCTTGCGAATGCGATGTTTTCCATACGTTTTGGAGGACAGTTACCTCCTACTAGATTAACTACCTGCAGGCGGGCAGCGAACTTGGTGGAAACGAATTCGCTGATATTCATAGCGATTATCATTATTCTTTTTCATAATAATGATTATTATTGTTTTTTAACAATTGTATTATACAAATAATTATCTCCAATGTTTTTGACGTCTAGGTCCTTATGTTCGTTATCATCTCTCACCTTGAAATCACTCGTTAGTAGTGTACACAGTTATCTATTCTCACATATAACTTATACATAATCATGCAGTGATGCATTCACAATGCGCTAAATTTTCTTTAAAGGATTTACAGGGATATATACCTATTAACAACGTGGAAGGGTTTCCACCTTGAACGTGAAATATGAATATTTTTCATTATCTTTTGTCTTGAAGCAAAAATAACGAAAGTAATCGCAAATTTACTTTTTATGTTACTTATTGGACAGTTTGTCACATCCTTTAATAAAGGATTAGGCTTTTAAAATGAAGATGGGAACTGATTCCATGTTTCCAAGTCATTGATTATAATATAACATATTATGTGACCGCGCATCACAAAACGAACAAAAAGTCGCACCCCTTATTTTACATGAGGACTCAAAAAAGGTGAAATGGGTCAACCGAGTCAATCTTGGGTTTTTCATATTTTCTGAAAGAGCTATCTTTCTTCCTTATCATATTCTTAAGTTTGGGATCATAACATGAATGGGAAAGTGCGTTTTTAGCAGTTTTTCTAAAACTCTTTGTAGGGGGGAGTAGAATGATCAGCTATGTCTCAGAGGCCCCTTTACATTTCTTGAAATCCTAAGCAACTCTTCACTCTCAAGACTAGTCTAATAACTTTTGAAAGGATGATGCTACTGCTTCGAAAGTTAGCACGAATTATTTACAAAATGTGTTGATAGAGCATGCATAACTTCAGCTTAATTTGATAATCTCTTCATTGCTGTGATTAGTTGCTCCGGTGGCTTACATCCTGTGTTTTGTCCCTTTTATCGCACAGCTAGCACGGCTTGGTAAAGATTAAGCGCTTGAATAGACCCTGTACCTCAGAGCCTCTTTTCTCAGTTCACACATTTCCAGAGTGTGTACTTTCTTTCCAATATTTAGATAGGTTAGGAGAGTCCATTTGAATTGAGTTATTCATCATTTTAAAGCTCAGAGTTTACTCTTCCAGAATCTGCCCTTAGCTAAAAATCCGTGTCTGGCGACTTTTTGTTGGTTTTGTGATACAGGGTCATATATATATATATATATATATATATATGCCCCTATATATATATATATATATATATATATATATATATATTTATATATATCATAAAACATAAAACACAGTCCATAGGGCAAATATAAGAAATTAGCGAAATTCATTAAGCTAGGCGGAATGTCAGTTGGAGGCCTGAAATGAAAGGTTTCTCAAAATATTGTACATGGGAGTCAGTATATTGTTATGCAGTAGTTTCATATCTAATCAAGATAGCGATTTGTGACGTAGGCCTATATCTGAACTCCACCGTTCTTCTTTGAGATCTTCTTCCAGCTACACACAACGCTTACACATCTGTGGAATTTTAGCTGTCCTCCTCGGTATACCAAGGTATTTGGAGAGGATATCACATTTTCAACTTTACTTTGCTCTTGAGTTTTTGAGTCCATAATCACGTACACCTTAGGTGGCTGAGCAGTCACCTGCTATGAATAATGTAAATTTTACTTTTGTAATTGTGTGTCTGTGTGTGTGTGTATGTGTGTGTGTGTGTGTGTGTGTGTAATCGCCTGCACGTTATCGGTTGTTCATCCAGGGGAAAGTAGGTTTTGTAAATTAATATGAATGCTCTGTTAAATCATCAAAATCGCGCTGTGATGATACAAAGACAAATTAACGCGCCTCTCTCCAAATCGACGATGTCATTAACTGAATGCTTAAAGGGATCGTACAGTTTCGGTCGAGACCTAATTTCAAGTTTCTAACATTTTTTTTTTTTGTGAAATAATGAGAAACCTCTTATGAAATATGAAAGAGCATGTAATTCTACGAGGAATTCAACGTTTATTTGATGAAAATTGGTTTTGAAATGGCTGAGATATCGAAAAAAGAGCGATTCTAATAGTGTTGGACCCACACTTTATCATGATCGCTTTTTTTTACTTTGTTTTTGGATGTTTCAGTCATTCCAAACCCGATCTTCATCAAATAAACTTTGAATTCCTCTTAAAATGGTATGCTCTGTACTATATCATAAGTGTTTTCTTGGTATCTCGCAAAAAATTAAAAGCCCAATTCTCATCCCCACCAATACTGTACCATCCCTTTAAACAAAGAATTTTAAAAAAGAGATACAAATCGTCACTCCTGATACAATCACACGTTTCGTCTGGGTTCTACCTTCACTTTCTTTTCATAGTTTACTGTTCAAAGGCTCTCCCTTATCATTATCGATTTAAGGCATGTGCCATTCAAACTGCTTGAATGTTATGCGTGCATGTGTGTGCAGGTATACTATTATTGAACTGACTTGAATCGTTGTGGGTGTCCGTGTGAAACGTCATGCGAATGTCTACGTCTGGCAAGTAATCAAGTTACAATTACATCGCATTGCATTTCTAATGCCCGTCCTCTCTACACGTGCCTTTAAACAGCTGCTCATTTGCGCCAGACAAATTAGTCTACACTCCAGACTTGGTAATGTTTTGCTCTCACTCTGTTTTAAGTAAAGGTCTATGACGTAAAAAAAAGCACGTCTTCTGGGGTTTGCCTCTTCCTGTAATTTCAAGCTCCAGTTTAGTGTGGCAATATCGTAGGATGTAATAGTAATGTTATAGACAGATGTGGATGTCAAACAACACATGGAGAGAGAGAGAGAGAGAGAGAGAGAGCGAGAGAGGGAAAGAATTCACAAATGTGCAATATCTACATCAGGTTAATTTAAGCCTGTATAAAATAACTGATTGTCACTATTCGTGAATCACAAGTTCAGGTTTATATCAAAGATTTTTACGTGTCTGCTTTTATGACTAAGTGTCGAAATATTGCAAAACAGGTATAAAGAAAAATATGACCTTACATTGCATTTTGATAGATTATAACATACGCCATCATTTCATTCGTGAAACATGGCACATGCTTGCAGATGTTATAGATAATAAAAGAAAAATAAATTAATCAGTAAAAATGTTTTAAAAAATCAGATAATGTTAGCATATTTCAGGACCTAATATCTACATGGTGAATCATAATCTCTTGTATATAATATTGTTCATGAAACTCGGGCTCATTATATTAAGTTTCCTATCAGACCTCTCTTTTTTTTTTGGTTACATGCAAAATCCGCAAAAACGAATCATTCAATTGCTCCCGTACTAGGTGCACATGCCGGCAAATATAATCTACCGACGTCTCTTCTTCACCATTTTGATTTCACTGAAAACCGGGTTATCTTGATTGCTATCAGTGGGCTCAGAAAAACGGGGGGGGGGGGGGGAACCTGAATCAACAGATGAATTCAGATTGTGCATTCATAGCATAATTATGAAAAGAACATTTATTCCTCGTTACGCCAATATTCCCCGGATTCTTTCCGCCCCATTTTCAAGTCAGCAACTCCAGAGAAAAGTACAGCGCGGAGTAATTGCTCTCCTCTCAAATTGAGAGGAACAAGAAACAAAATAGAAACACAAACCAGACACTGGTCTCACAAACGGGGAAACTGAAAAGACAGCAGCATTTTGCTGGTGTCTTTTATGTGCACATAAATTCTCTGTTGCCAGCCCCCATGTCTTCTATATGCAGCAGACCAGCTCAGAAGCGGGGATGAAGTTGGATAAGCTGTGTAGACACGAGCAGGGCGTATCAGCCCCATGAAATGATGTCATGATAGAAGGGAGGGGTGGGGATGACAAAAAGCTGGAAATAACCAGTCAGATTTTGGCATAATGGCGGTATTCAATTTATAGACCACAGATTGCTGCAGAGTCGATAAATCACCCTTCTAAATAATGCAACGCGGTTATTAAGCAGCAGACCTGTAATCGGCGCTCCGCCTCTACTGCACGGGCGACTCTGCCATCTCGTTCCGGCAGTATACTCATTGCCACTATAGAGCACGCATTTTCAGTATCCCGGATGCAAAAACTGAATAGATGGATAATGAAACAGGTTGTCCCTAAAACTGTGTAAACACAGTAAAGAATGAATCTACTCACTTATTTTCTTGCTCACAAAGAATATAGATTCTGTCTGTCCTTGAAACGGATATAGGTCTAGTATACCTTCCCCATGAATTCAAATGAGCCGATCGTGATAGAATCCTGCAAAGTTCTCGCTGGTGATTGAATACTTTATATCATTATTATTATTATTATTGTTCATGTTTAACTTTGTTGAATATCCCCCTAAACCTTAATAGGGAAAGGGGGAGGAAATAGTGGATATTTCTTTTAAGATCTAATTTTGCCCAAAACGTCGATATCACAAATAAATTATAAACTGCATTTCGCAGGATAGGCAATTTCGCACTATCCCATTTTGATTCTCAGAGTGCCAAATTGGCAATAAAGCAAATTACATATCGCGAAAGCCTTGAACCATGACCGGCAGCCATTACGCGTTGCCTATGAGACACGAGCCTAGTCGGTCCCATGAGGGTCATTCCCCATAGGCGCCTGTTTCCTGTGAATAGCACACAAGCGGAGCGTTAGCCTTCATTATGTTTAAGTACAGCCAGGACTGTTTTTTACAATTTTTCGTTGGTGTTCTTGGTTGTTGTTTTTTTTTTTTTCAACTGAATGTAAAAAGTTTTTATTACTATATTTTCTGCCACTCAGTAGGCCCTACTGTCAGACAGTGTCTTCTTATTCGTACGCCTCCTTGCTTTGGAAACCAGCAAAATGTTTTTGAAACTGAAACGGCATAGAAGTTGATAAATAATTAGATATGCATATAACACTGTTACACAAATACTCACTTAACACACACACACACACAGATATATATTTATATAGACAGACAGACAGAAAGATTTCATCGTGCTTTGTTACTCCTTTTTCAGACTCAAATGTGTACTGACCACGCGAAAGCATCATAATGACTAGGTCCTTTATTTCTGTCATTATCGGTGTTGAAATGACAACAGTTCACTTGGAGATCAAAAAGTAGCTGCACGTTGTGTATTAAAGTTATGTTCTTAGCTTCATTGCTTAATAACAGTATTGCATGTAGATCGGCTGTTATTTCGTAAGCAATTATGATCACTTATTTATATTCGTCTTTTATTTTTCTTTTGTAAATGAACTAATGTAAACCAGCTGGAAACAGAGAAATATACGTAATGTTTTTGAGTGAATTGACTTTTTCTTGACTTGAGGTACCGGCACTTTTCAGGTACGTATGGTGCTTGTTTTCGGGACATTGGATTTAACGTTTGTTTGTTGATGATTACATGAGCTTGATATCTTATTCATCCTCCAGGCATTATCTTTAATTGTTGAATCCAGAGCGTCATTAGATATACTCAGTGTCTCCTGTTTGCACTGCAATTTGCATTGGAACTGACTCTATTAAACAAGGCAATTAACTCAGAAAATTCTGTCCATGTGGTGAGTATGAGCTCGTTGATGCAGCTTGTATGGCCAAGCATCCTTTAGATGCTACATCAGACCTAGACATTTTTGCATGCGTACATCAATCTGTTTCGCTTAAAGGGTGTGTACAGTACTGGTCGAGGTGTAGATTTAGCTTTTAAAATTTTGCGAGATATTCAGAAAACACTATATGAGATGTCAAATAGCATGCAGTTCTAAGGGGTATCAAAGTTTATTCGATGAAAATCGGTTTTGAAATGGCTGAGATATCCAAAAACAAGGTGAAACAAAGAGATCCTAATAAAGTTGTGGCATGCCGCCTTTTATTATTAGCACTTTTTTGGATATCTCAGCCATTCGAAAACCAATTTTCATCAAATAAACATTGAATCCTTCTTAAAATTACATGCTCTTTCATATTTCATTAGAGGCTTTTCATTATTTCACTCAGGGATGTTTCAAAACATGAATCCCTACCTCAACCAGTGCTGTACAGTCACTTTAACCAATATCTTATATATTCAGAAGCTATAAGTACACCATGATAAAGAAAAATCGATCATGTGATACCAATGTGTTAGCATAATACACACAGTAAAGCCAAATGAAGTTAAAGAAGTGACAACCCACATAAAAACTTCATTACGTCTATACATTATCTATCTCCATGTAAACACACAAACACACACACAAACAAACACACACACACACACTTAAACACATCCACTCACACACGCACGCACACATACACACTCATTCACGCACAAGCATGTATTTGTTATAATTATGTCAGGATGTGTATAACGGAAGTTGTTAATCTCACTGTATAGGTTGATGACCGGAGCAGTTTAAACGCAAGGTGTGAAATGGAACAAGGCTCTGAAGTGGAGTCCGGAAGATGTCATGTAGGCCTAAATCGTGGATGACCCTGTATCACAGCGCGTGCGAGCAGAACTAGGGTACGAGTGAGGATGGTCAAACGCCAACCGTAACCATTTTCATTTGTTCAGCTTGTCTGCACACAGCGTGGCAAAAAGCTCCCCCAAATGTCACAGTTTCTCGAGGTTATCTTATTCAATTGGTTTTTGTTTGCCATACATCATTGCCCCCTCTCTCTTCTCTATCTTTCTTTTTTTTTTTTTCCTCGAAGATGCATCGATGGCGTTTTGCTGCCTGGTTCAATATAGTCTGAAGAACTGAAGGGTTTGTTTGCAAAAACCGATAATTCCATTTTTGAAGATTTTGAAGTACAATCTCTGTCATAAAGTACAAAAAATACCTTTTAAATGATCTATTGGCCACTACATATACATGTATATTTTTTAAGCTATGGTCAAAAGAAGCAAAAATTTTCTTATTATTCTCTTTATTTTTCTTGACCTTTAATCGCAAATATCTCCATTTGACAAATATGGACTTATCGGTTTTTGCAAACAAACTCTTCAACTGCTTTGACGTTGAAATTACAGAATGCATTGGCAACAATCGTAATCTTCAATAAAATGCTATGGTGAGAAAGGAAATACCAATGCGTTTTGGAAGACATCAATCGCTTTGGAAACGAGTAAAAGTTAATGGGATGGTGTAGTTTTGGTTGAGATGGGGATTTAGGTTGTAACCTTTTGAGAGATGATTAGAAACAACTGACATGAAATGTTAAAGAGCATACAGTTATGAGAGGTATTGAAAGTTAATTTGTTGAAAATCGGCTTTGAAATAGCTGGGACGAACCTTTTATCAGAACCACTTTGATTTACCTTTAAAAAAAAAATCTGAATCCCAATTACAACGAAAACTATGCCTTCCCTTTAAGAGAACAACAACTATCCATTTTTATCATCATCTTTTTTTTTTTTGGGGGGGGGGGCGGTTGAACAAGAAAATAATCCAGAGTATAGAATTGCTGCCTATGATAAAATTTATTATGCTATGGCTCGTAGGAATAGAATTGCTGGAAAGTTACAGCATTTTCATTGATTTTGTCATTTTAGAGTGGCAGTGGCCCATCTATCCCGCCGCGGCGGGCAGATCTTGAGAGGAACCCAAGCAGAACTGACGAATCTCCGCGGGGTTTCCAATTGTCACTCTTTGTGCACGTGCACGCCTTGGCCCCACACTGCGATTCCTATTTTCATCATTCTTTCCTGCATTCTGCATCCGAAAAAATGTAAGATCAGCACGTTTGGGGCTATCTCAACTGATACAGGCGTTCAGTTTCTTGCGTCCCCTATTACCAGAAACTTAAAGGAACCATTCAAATTCCGTACAGTGTTGTATTGACAGGGATAAATCGCCATGCTGACTCTTGTTTGCCATTTTTTTTTTCATCGTTGGAAACAAGGACCGACATTCCCTCTGGCTGCGAAACGTGATGTAAGTTATACTCCGACGTCTTGCTCGAAGTCAGATTACCGCAACAGTTGTCCAAGTTGACATTTTCATTTCTTTAGTTTCTATTTTTCGTGTTTTTTTGTTTGTTTGTGTGTGTATGTGTGTGTTTGTCTTTTGTTTTACCTTGAGGTCCTATTACTTAGAGCGTGGAAGTCTGTGTCAGCGTGATTCATTAAATATGCTGATTGCCTTTGACAACTAGTGAAGCTAATATTCTGGACTCTTTTTATTTAAGTATACGCTCGACTGATATCGATGTTGATGGGTTGCAAATGAACTCTCAGGGTGTCCTTTGGCGAGGAGCAGAAGGTGAGGGGGACTCAATGCTAGTGGTATTGACGACAGGTATACATTGTATAATAATACCTTCTTATTCTATTGTTTTGGTTGACAAAAATCAAGGCTCATTTCAACTTCGTGACTGGTACTGCTCAAATCAAAGAGATCCTTTCAAAAAAAGATGTATTCTTCGGATAAGGTATGTATGGTGTTTTCTTTATTTGTATCCTATATGTTCCTGTCTTTATTCATTACTATATTTGTATATACAGTTATGTTTCAATGCATTTTAAAATGATGTAAAAAACAATGATAAAGTTTTGCATGTGAAATAGCATATCATTCATTGATGTATATCCTAATTAAATATTCATGATGATAATGACAATGAGGATGATGATGATAATAATAATAATATTATTAATAATGATAATAATAATAATAATAATAATAATAATGATAATGATAATAATCATAATAATGATGATGATGATGATGATGATGACTGGGGAATGATAATAGCAAGAATAGTAAAAATCTATAACAATAACATGTCACTGTTTGTATGGACTAAAATTGATTATGTCCCCTTGTTAATTCTCTCCACTAAGCTTATACAAGTCACTCGCCTGCAATGGAGGCATGTTGCATATATTGTGTTACTCACACGATGGAATCGGGGAAATTCCTAAATCTTAGCTTTTATCATTATACTCTACTCCGCTCATAACATCTGGACAGGTGCAAAGTGATCCCTTCATATTCTCGGCGTATCTGTAGGGCAGATTGTCTTTGCGCCAAAAAATCACTCGTTTACCCCGCAGCAGATCTCCGAAGTCGGAAAATGCCTATCCAAAATGTTTTCTTGCCTATATTGATCGTCGGAAGGTCCTATACATCGAAATCCCTCCCCCATCCCCCCCCCCCCCCCTTTCTCTCTCTCTCTCATATTATAATCATGTCTGTCTATCTCTCGATCTACTAATATGTATTTGCATAATATACACTTGTATATATATATATATATATATATATATATATATATATATATATATACATATATATATATATGTGTGTGTGTGTGTGTGTGTGTGTGTGTGGTATATTGTATGTTATATTTCTTTGTAAGGAAAGAGTACTGTTCATTGTATATAGCGTTGTGTGTATGAACCTTGATTCATTACATACCACTGCCATAATTTCATTTATGTGAGGTGGAAGCTAACGATTACCCATGAAAGCGTTCTGTCCAGTTTGTAGGCTGTGAAAATGACATATTCAGTTCAATTCAATTCATTTATTTTCATTCTTCTTTTTCCAACAGAACATAACACAATAAATCTGGAATTACATCATAAACATAAACATTCGCCTTTGCAAAAGATAAATGATATAGATAAACAAAAGAATGCATACTGGCAAAAAAAAATACAAAGTTATGCTTCAGTTGAGAAAAAAACAAAGAATTGAATGGTCCACTAAAAAGCAAGCTTGTATGTTGTGAACCACTCAAAAAAAGAACAAACTTACGAATTACTTATTCACAAACACTTATCACAGATATAATTTACGACAGAACGGAACAAAACAGGAGAAACACAAAAACATGACACGACTTGACAGAATAGATGGAAAGAATTAACAAGGGAAATGGAGCATGGGGTGATTGAGGAAGTGCTTCAGAGAGCTGGTACTGCACGCAGCTGTGCAAAGATTATGATGGCTACTTCATTACGTAATAATGAATTCAGTGATCGATTGATTGGTGGATGGATGATGAACCCTGTGGTTAATGAGATCTAACTAATAAAGAAAAAATATCAGAGAGGATTTAACAGAAAGAATTTCAACTTGCGCTTAAAAGAATGCAAAGATGGGGAATTTTTCATTTCACAGCTTAATGAATTCCAAAATCTAGGACCGGTGTATATAAATGTATTCTGAGCTAATAAAGTTCTCAGGAGGGGTAAATGAAACTCATTAAATTGCCTAGTGGGATGATTATGAAAAAAAAAAACTGATTTCGTTGGAACATTGAATTGAAAATACTGGGAAGTGCAATACATTGTGATTAAACATAAACCGACCAAGCTGAAAAAGGCACAAATCTTTAATCTTCAAAATCTTATATTGAGTAAATAATGGATCTGAATGGGAACGTGGCGGGATGCCGCAAATTATATCTAGTAAAGTTTGATGGGCACTACCCCATGCTAGGAGTCCGTAATCAAGATAAGGTAAAATCAGAGAAAAATACAATGTCAACAAAGAGGACAATGGAATATGAGACTTGAGCCTATTTATGATACCAATATTACGTGAAATCATTGTACTAATGTTAAAGGGTGTGTACAGTTCTGGTCGAGGTGAGGATTTAGCTTTTAACATTTTGCGAGATATTCAGAAACCACTCTATGAGATGTCAAAGAGCATGCAATTCTAAGGGGTATCAAAAGTTTATTTGATGAAAATCGGTTTTGAAGTGGCAAAGATATCCAAAAACAAGGTGAAACAAAGAGATCATAATAAAGTTGGGGCATGTAGTCTTTTATAATTATCACTTTTTTGGATATCTCAGCCATTTGAAAACCAATTTTCATCAAATAAACGTTGAATCCTTCTTAAAATTACATGCTCTTTCATATTTCACAAGAGGTTTCTCATTATCTCACTTAGGAATGTAAAAACCATGAATCCCCACCTCAACCAGTACTGTACAGCCCCTTTAATAATATGCGGCCTCCACGAAAGTTAGAAATATAGTCATCTCTGGAACAATGCTGGCGAATTCTCCTTATTCTCCTGAACAGCCACTCTATAACGTGATACGCTGTTTTATTTGCGGTTTCATTCTTAAGGTGCACATGTTGTATAACCAAACAGAACACGCACATGCACACACACACACACACACATGCAGATACATAAATATTTGACAAATTAAGATATGCGCAGAACTGTTTGTTTGTCATACTTCTGTCGTTCTCGACATTTAAGGTAAGTAATTTCACTCTTATTTGTTGGTGTTTGCAGAAACGGTTCTTTTAGTAAACTCTTTAACCTGATATCCTACCCCCCCCCCTTATTGCACTCCAAGGGTTATCGTTCAAAATGACTAAATGTATAGTTCATTCCCTTTGAGGAAATATTTTACATTGATTTTTATAACAGATTTTGATGAGTCGAAACCTTACTTCGGTTCATCATACCACTCAACGTTGGGATATATATATATATATATATATATATATATATATATATTCATATAAATATATAATACTATATATATTATATACATTAAGTATATGTAATATATTATGTATAGACATATAATATCTTATATATATATATACGTATACATATATATATATTTATTTATTCATTTATTTATTTACATTCATATCCCTATCACAACCTTAGATCAAGGATGT
Source organism: Diadema antillarum (assembly GCF_040938485.1). NCBI lineage: Eukaryota > Metazoa > Echinodermata > Echinoidea > Diadematoida > Diadematidae > Diadema > Diadema antillarum. Next base: position 188,532 of record NW_027271883.1, read on the forward strand.
AAATGCTAAAATAAAAGAGTAGGGAGAGGGAGGGAGAGAAAGAGAGAGAGAGAAAGAGAGAGATTATATCTTGTGAGAGGGAGAGAGAGAAAGAAAAGGAGAGAGTTTGCGTCTTTGGTCAATAAAAAACAAAGAGTGCGTGTATTATACAAGTCCTTCTTCAACAGGAGTATTTGTAAGTGCCTTTACCATTCAAACACGCACGTTATGCTCTGAGCAAGATTGAGCGTGGCGTCCATTTGCGCACTCGTGTCGCTGTCACCAGCGAACGTGCTTTGAAATATAATCCTTGGGATGCCATGGCGATGACAACTAAATTGAGAGATGACTGACAAAATCTGCTAGTCTATTCTCCAGAGAATTCCATAAGGAGAGGAAAAAACAATACATGCTTGGCTTTATGAATGCCTCAATTCTTTATTGCGATGCAATTTCATGCCCAATTACACAGTGAAAAGCGGAATTGATAGACGTAGAAGTGTAAAGCAAGAAGACACTTTTTTAAGGTGTTGACGAGATGTCTTTATGAAATGTGTAGTCCAACTGTATAAACAGATGCGTTTTCTTTAAAGGAACATTGGAAATGGCAGATAAACACAGTAAGAAGAAAGTCTGCGGACACTTGGGCGTTGACGAAGGATGGACTCTTGTCAAACCGCGATTGATAGTCAAGGTCATCCCTTTAATGGGCTTTCAAACAAACCAAATGCTGGGGAAAGGGTTTTACGATTTACGTTTTACGGTAGCATAATGACACGAAACAGCAACAACACCTATAGCAAAACAGCTCTGGCCGGAGTGTATCTTGACTTGGGAGACACTTATTTCATTTACCGCATGATATTATCTGATCGAGTGTCATTATTGTTGATATTAATCCATGCAGATGTGAATTCCTGATTATTTTCTGTCTACGCACAAAAATACACTTGTTTAACTATGCTCCCTATATATCTGTCATGTGTGTGTGTGTGTGTGTGTGTGTGTGTGTGTGTGTGTGTTCATACTGTGTATAATTATCTATGTGTAAAATTGCATGAATTTTTTTTTTGAGATTGTTCATGTGGGTGTGTGCGTTTTATCCAGTCCTTTGGGTCGGGTAGTTTTGCTTGTCAAATTGACGTGAATGTTATACAGGATATAATAATGGAATAGACTTCATCTGAAATCTTTTGTGTTTCCTCTTTGTCCTTCGACAAGTATTGTCCGTCCTTAATCAACACGTAAGTGAGCGCAATATTTCTTCTTACGTGTTTTGCTGCCCTTTCCAATATTCCTTAAATGAATCAATCATCTTACAATACGAATGCTGCAAGCATAATGGAACATGACGAAAAAGCAATACCACACTGGGACACGAGATTGAGAGTCCGTTCCCTAGTCCATGGGACACAGCATCAGTTTTTGAAAGATTGCTTTTCCATGTCTCTCTCTCTCTCTCTCTCTCTCTCTCTCAAAATGATGGTATAGTATTGGTTGAGATGAAGATTTTTGCGACATACTAAGAAAACACTTTATGAAATCTATAAAGAGCATACAAAGAGAATTTCAAAGTTTATTTGATAACAAGCAATTTTGATATAACTGGGATATCAAAAAACAAATTAAAACTAAGCAATCCTAGTAAAAGGTGGTTCCACCTTTTATTTGAACAGCTTTGTTTTGGGTATCTCAGCTATTTCAAAACAAGTTTTCATCAAATAAACTTTGAATTCCTCTTAGAATTATACGCTCTTGTCAATTTCGTAAGAGGTTTATCATTAGACAAAAAAGAAAATCATCCAAAAAAAAAAATTGAAAACCTGAAACCCTATCTCAACCAAAACTATACCATCCCTTTAAGGTCGCATATTAAAGCAAGGGTCTGTCCGTGATAGACTATCCGCCATGGTCTGGGTTCCCACATTTGGATGAAATTACGGATGAGCTCTCTCCACTACGTATCATGAATGGCTACTGCCGTCAAGAAGAAAATGAGAGAGTGTTACCGGAGAAAGAATATGAGAGTACAAAGGTGAAAAATATCGCTTTTATATACCTACCTTTTCGCTGTATTAAACATAGTCCCGAAGAAACAGGTACACATTGTCTCTCGCACAAACCCAACCTAGCAGACACAAACACGTATAGGTCCTATACATGCAAATGTCAAATTGCAAGTCTGTCCAAATGGAGTGAATGATATATTGCTTTAAGAATTTGGAATACCCGCTGGGACCATTAATACGTTGTTGTTGGTTGTTTTTTTTTTTTGTAGATTCTTATTATTTTGGTTCTATCTCTGTTTAACATCCATGTGTGCCTCATATTTCCAATTATAATATTTTAATGTTATTTTTATATACATAAAAACTAGTTTCATGTAATTACAACTCCTTACTCAATCTATGTTGCAGGACATAAAAATGGTCAAATTTACTTGTCATGCCAGAAGACGAAGAACAAGGAAATTTTCCATTAAACATCTTACCATTTCATAGTTCTGTAGAAATAAGTGAATATAGGGAAAGATACCCTTTACTGTATCATTCAGTTGATGGAAATGACATAGATAATGTATGTGCAAGTCTTCAAAAGAGTCTTTCAGTGATCGGTGATGACGATAAGCTGATCCAGTCAATTTTGCTTGTTTGACCATGATCATGCATTGAGACGTCAAGACTGATTTTGATTTTGAATAAAAACTAACCCTTTTGAGCGGGTTCTTAATCATGTAAGGGAACTATTTTTTTTTTTCAGGTTAGTAGGAAAACGTAGGTAGTGACGTATAACATGTAGGGGGAAATTAGGGACTACAAGTATGGGGAATTTATCTCAATGACGTTCTTCGTTTAAAAAAAAAACCAAAACACACACACACACACACACACACACACAATGGTGTGCAATTTCTGGGGGCCATGGTATAATGACTGTAACGTTTTACCACAGTCCCATTTGTCCAAAAAGTGGGGGCTTGTCCGGGTAGACACTGGCCATGCTGGCGGCATGGGCTTCTTGTAGTTTGTATAAATTTAATTTGCCCTACCATGGAGTATGGTGCGTTGTGGTAATTTTTCAAAGCCACAACCTTTAGTCTCATAACTTGTTAACTCTAACTTAAAGACTCAATTTCAACCTTTCAGGAATACAAAATAAAAGTTATGTTTTTGCAGCATAGTCTTTTGTCGGTGGTGAGAATTTTGTAATATTTGCATTAGAGGGATTTTAATTATTGTCCTTTTTAATTTCATACATGCTATATTTTTCTTGTGTCAGTTGAATCCAAACAGTTAATTTTGCAATGTGGTTTTCTTAGAATGTGCATATATATATATATATATATATATAAATAACATTTGTCTTATCCTTGTTCTAAAAATGTAATAACAGATGAAAGTTAGGTTTTCCGTTTGTTTTTGTTTTTGTTTTTGTTTTTTTACTTGTAAATGTACAAGTTTGTTTCGGTTTTGATTGGCATATATGCTTTTTATCATTCCTTAACTTGCCATCTTGCGATTTGAAGGAAAAACAAGAAGGTTTTTTTTTTCCACATGTTTAGTACATTTCTTTATCATCAGTCAACAATTTCCGAATTGTTCTCCCAGGAATTGTGGTGAAGACTCGCTGTTCACACTTCATCAACTTTACAGAGGGATAAAGAGGAATGTGTCGAAACTTAACAATTTGAAGTGACATTAGTGCATTTTGTCCCCACGTTCGCTTCTACTGACAATTCTATTGGTTTTGCTGTTTGATTGCTATTCGACGGGATTTTATGGCGAGAAATTTGATTCCACAGTGACGTACGCTTTCCACCTCTCCACAGAAATACCAGACGAGGTTCGCAAACAAACCGCAATTTCCCTGATGTTTTCTTCACGCCTTGATGGGAACATGGCTTCCTTGCCGAAGGAGAAAGAGGAAAACTGCAAGATTTCTGATGAAAGATTGAGATATTGAATAATCCATCACATTTGAAGCTCCCGAAGCACAGCACCTGGAGTGGGAAGTTTGGAGACAGAGGTCCCAGGTAAACTTTGAAAGTGTCAGCCTATAACGTTGAGACTAGAAAAAATATATATATGTTTAAAAACTCTTGTCTATATGGTGTCCATTCAATTGACAATGTCCCACTTTTATGGGTTTGCATGATGTACATGTAGGGACTTATTTACTTCACTTTTTAACACATCTGTAAAAGCAGGTGAATCATATTTTGCAAAGAGTGTGACTTAGATTTGCTTTGCAACTTTGTCTGAATAGAACATCTCAAGTCATGATCTTGTTTGACGCATTATTGCAGATTTATGAAAACGTTAGTATGGTCAGCCATGATATCACTAAAGCACAAACACGGATTTTAAAAATATCATCATTAATATTACCATTATTACCTCCGCCAAGGAAGGACATTATGCTTCTATCGCGTTTGTTTGTTAGTTTGCTTGTCTGTGTGCATAATGACTCAAAAAGTTGTGAATGGATTTGAATGAAACTTCCAGGAAAAGTTGATAATGACGCAAGGACAGATTAAATCATGGTAGATCAAATCATGGTAGTGATCCGGGAATTTTATGGATTTTGAAGATTTTTTTACGTTATTTTTTTGGGCGTATTGGGGAGTTAAAGCTGCTCGTATTTGAGGTTTGCATATACGCGCTCTTAGCGCGTAGCTGGAAGCTGATGACGTAAAAAAAGGCTTCCAAATGTTGGGAAATAGGACGATTTTCAGCAAGCGCGTATGGGTAGAAATGAGCTGATGTGCAGAGGTCTGAGCTCTCCGAGTGTTTTCTAGTTATCATTGCCATAAATATGATCTTTATAAGTTACCTGTATCGTTCCGGCTGCGTTATGTATTAAAGGCCCCCGACATTCCCAAGGGTACCCTTCCTAGATCGAAGGTGCTAATTACTGCATTTGGACAGATGCACCACAATTTATTTGACATACATGAGGTAACAAATGTACGCTGGAAAAATGTTGCCGTTATTGCTTTCCCAGTCATAAAGACAGGAGAAGTGGTATCTAAGTTTTTACAGGGTAACTATAAACCTATTCAGACATTACCGTGCTCGAAAAAAAACAACAAAAAAACATGTCATCACTATCTAGGAAAAGGAAGGAAGAGGAAATGATAGCAAAGAAAGGCCAAAAAGTATTGTACATTGTCATACCTACCGTCCGTTCAACAAGGCAAAGTCACTCTTGAAAGTTGTTTACCATGAACACGGAAGGCAAATATTAACTTATATAGTTCGTCAGCAAAGTCGCATTTTGAATCACCTAGATGTCCCAAAAGAAAAGATATGGGCCTTGGACATTTCGACAAAGAAAATGAATAGCGATCCCCTCTCAACACTCACACAATCAGCGTTCATCTTGTCGAACGACTAGGGAAATAGGGAATGCAAACCGAAACGATAATTGCCATGGCCTCCAACAATATTTGATTTTAACGGCTCATAAATTGTGAGTAGTTTAAACTTAACAGAAATGCGCCAAGAGATTTGATCGTTCCCTTAACGGAAATCTGCAAATTCTCTCAGTGTCATCCATCGTTTCATTTGTTGTATTTGTTTTGTTGGATATGATGCTTACAACTGCATCGCAAACAATATGCCAATATCGTTTTACCACTGTAATCTCGTATTTTGTTTGCCGGAGTGTATAAATATAAGTTTATTTGCGCGCGTATTTCCTTTCACCTTTATCATTATACCGCCTTTCATGATATGATCGAATGACGGATGTATACGCAGCAAACAATGTCTAGAAAACAGAATTTCTCCCCTTCTTCAAAATCTGTTTCATGGGACCTTTCTTACTTTATTTTTGTCGGAAAAAATGTTTTTGTCATTCGAGCTCTGTAGACCTTCACCGGCCTTCGAAGGGAAACTTCTCCAATGCCCATAGGAAGTGTAGTTGACCCAAATTCTTTAGCTTCCACAAAACAATTGTGACAAAGATTACCACAGTGCCTGTTATTTCAGGCAGCATCCACTCGCCTACAGAAAGAAAAAGCAGCTTCCCAGGAACGTAGCAACAGAAGAGTACTCCTCAAACTCAACAGAGATTAATGCTCCGGAGCAAATCCTTGGTAGGGTAAATCAGGGTTGTTAGTTTGATGACGTAGGAATCGTTTAGGGCCAAAGAAGATTGGGATGGGGAGGGGTAAGGAGAATGTCATACGTGTGACTTCAAAAATAAAAATCGGACCGACACTAATCAGCGTGGGAGTTTTCAGGCTCAATATCAGGTCTTCATGTCAGCACCTGTTTATACGTTTATTGTTTTTGGAGAGCGTTTATGCTTTCTACGAAAATCACGTGTGATTTCTACGAACGTAATGGTTTCCAAGCTGTAGAATGGGTATAATTCGCTTGAAATGCATCATACTGTCAATTGTTTACTAAAGAGTATTGATCTGTAGAAATTCAGACGCATTTAACTCAGTTAAGTAAATGCTGCCCAAACGGTGTGGGTGTTTTTTTGTTTACGAAAATGCGTCGGGATGCGGCAAGAACAGTTCAAATAGATTGATTGCAAAAATCGAAACAATGCTCCCTCGCGACGTCTGTTATACGATTTCCTTTTACGTTTCCTTTCAAAGCAACAATCCAAAAGCTTGAGCGCACTGATTCCCATCCCCCCCCCCTTTTTTTTTCTTTAATGGCAGAATGTCTGGCAAGTAAGAAAATGTGGCAAATTGTGTGGTGAAAGATTCTCCCATAACATGCCTATACTATATCCACATAATATGTGTTAAGTAGTGTTTGTTTGCTTGTTGTTGTAGCTGCTGCTGTTGTTTTGAGGCGCGACAGATCAATCATGTTGTCTTCATATAACTTATGAATGGTGTCCAGTCAGAGCAATGCCCGAGCTATGGATGGCGGAGTGAGAAACAATTTTTAAAGGTAAATTGGCGCGGATGACTGCATGTGGTGTGTATCGATACAGAATGCGATAGAAAGGCTTCAGATGACACACAACTGGATTGAATGAAAAGTTATGAATTTTTAAAGTTTCAGTGCTGCCGTCGCTGGATAAAAAGACTTAGAACATTTTGTGACATTACCGCAGGACCACGATATTAAATGGATCGTATAGTTTGGGTTGAGACCTAACTTCAGGTTTCTAACCTTTTTTTTTTTGGTGAGATAATCAGAAACCTCCTTTGAAATATGAATGAACATGTAATTCCAAGAGGGATTCAACGTCTATTTGATGAAAACTGGTTTGAAATGGCTGAGATATCAAAAACAGAGTAGTCCTAATAAAAGGTGGGACCCATCTTTTATTACGATCGCTTTGTTTGACTTTGTTTTAAGATGTGTCAGTCATTGCAAAATCGATTTTCATCTAATAAACTTTGGATTCTTCTCAGAATGGACCATGAGCTGTATTATTTCATAAGCGGTTTCTTGGTATCTTGCAAAAAGTTAAATGCCCAAACCTCATCGCCACCAATACTATACCACGCCTTTAAAGAAAATATAAAGAGAATTCCACAAAAATTTATTCATTTTTTTTTTAATGAAAGGAACATCTCCCCTCGAATACTAACTTACATATGTCAAGAGTAATATTATTCCCCTGCTTTTCCGAAGGAGAAAAGTCAAGCGCTCGTTTATTTTGCTAGAAATATGAAAATATTGTTAATTCTGCTTATGTTTTCTTCATAGCTTTCTCCTGCAGTGACGTTTCAAACTGATGAAATCTTCTTATCCTGCGATGGTGGCACTGAAACTTGTAAAACTCATAACTTCTGAACAGATTGTCCAAGTTTCCTCAAAGTTTCACTGATGTATTCTCCTAATATTGTGGCTGCTTTCACTCAATCTGCACACATATTGGTGATTAATGTCGGTCTCATGATAAGGTACAAAATGTCGAAGTTTTTGTATTTTTGTCATGAAAGATGGATCTCGCAAAATCCCAACTGGAGAGCGATAGATGAAGTCGTCTCACAACTTTATCACCTGAAACTCGATGATTCCAAAACTTCAAGGAAACCCTTAACGTCTTTTTTTTTACCTGTCCCCTTTTATCAAAAATAAAAAATAAAAAACTACACACAATGCTTTAGTAATTTTACTTACGTTCCTTAGAATGTGTTTTATTACTGAACAAGATTAACTATTCTATCCTCAGAAGTTATCCCCTCAGGAGAAAAACAACAACAACAACAAGAACAACATATTTGTGAACAGTTCAGTCGAGGATTCTATGAAATGGTCATAACTCCAGGGCACTTATTTCGAGGACCGGGTTCCCAGAACAATTTCGTCAAAAAAAATAATACATGAATATAAATGGTTTTGGCGTCTTGCACAAGTAAGTCATAATTTCCGTGTATATAAAGACGAGATGTGTGTGTCTCTGTGTGTTGGGGTGTGATGGCATATTGGCATATGTTCGTGTGTGTGTGTGTGTGTGTGTGTGTGTGTGTGTGTGTGTGTGTATGTGTGTGTGTAAGGGGGGGGGACAGAAAGTAGATTGGGGCAAATGAGCTGTGAATCTCTCATGAAGTCAGTAGCGGCTACCTCCCGGCTGACAGTACCAGCAAGCATCTTATTCAATAATGCGAGCGCTGATTGAATAATTGACTAGCTACCACCGACTGGCCGTGGTATTTAGGGCAAGACGTTAGCAAGGCTTGCTCCAGCTGCTGTCGGGGGAAGTTACCTGTTCTCATAAAAAATCTAAGTTGGTTTCTAGTCATAAAGTCATCGAAAAAGATGAGGTCGTCGTTGCCCAACTCCCTTTTACCCCCATCCCCGAATAGAAAGCTTTATTGATGACGTGCACAACATTCAGTAGCTGCAAGCAGCAAACGATTGAAAATCAACTTGGCGGGTTTCACTCTAATTTCATCATCATCCCCCAATTTGCAAACTGTAGCTTTGGGCCTAAAGAATTACAGCAGCAAGCAGCAAAATAGTTTCGAGGCTATATACAGACTCCTTCCGACAATTTAACTGGCGTAC
>NW_027271883.1:802500-957500 GCF_040938485.1 Diadema antillarum
TGACAAATTCTTGGCAGAGAAGATGAAAATGAACTGTCTCAATATACATTTATAGTTTTACTCATGTCAATGTGTTTTTTTCTTTGTTCACTCAGAAGTCAAATGTCTGAGACATTACTTACATGGAATTGACTGTGTCACTGATTTTCACTTGTGATGTCCTGCTTTCTTTATTCTTTACTTTAGTTCTGCTCCTGATTCTAGTCAACAATATGTTCATTCACCATTTCGTCTGGCGTAGCATCCTCTTTTTACTGCACTCAAAGGTTACATTGTGCACCATGCTAAAGGTGAGCAAGATCAATAAACAGCATAACACCTTTTCATGTAGTATTTGGTTTTATTTTGTCATAGACAATTACTAAGAAAATCCAGTGTCAATGGACAATTAGGTGTAATCCTACTACAGTCTTGTTATGCACATTATCACATTGATTTAAACTTTATGATAAAAAAAAAAGATGTATTACAACTTTGTAGCACTTTTGAGTAAAACATTACCAAAGTGTTGATATGAAAGGAACATTATCATACAATTATTTTCTTAGGGAAATCGGTGTAGTTTTAGAAATGTGTGAAATTAATTAAGAAGTATATTATGACTGTTGTATCAAATGTCATCATTCTCCTCTGCAATGGAGAAGTAACATTGTCTGTGAAAAACAATTGTTCCTCTTTGCATAGGGAGAGAAGCAGATAACAACTGTCTACTGGAGAAAGCCAAGAGAAACCCGAAACAGCTACAAATGACTAGGGTGGCTGAGCTGAACATCTGCACTAAAATCCAAGCCATGGGATCATTGTGGAAGGAGATCATAGCAATATTTCACCACAATCACAGAGTTGCTCCACACAGCAGCATCAAACTTTTCACAAGAGTGTGTGCTCTATGAATGGACAGGCAGGTTCTAGCAGAACATTATTTCGATGTTCTTTTTGATTTTCTATTTAATGACTTTGGGTTTGTATGTGTGCAGAAATGGGGGGGGGGTAGTGGTGTCATAAAGTAGGACATCATTTTTAATAATGATAATAATAATAATAATAATAATAATAATAATAATAATGATAATAATCATCATCATAATCATAACCATAACAATAAAAATAGTAATAATTATAATAATCAACAGTGCTTTAATATATAGCATATGGAAACATTCTGTATTATGCCATTTGTGCTCAAGGATAGAAATGATTGAACAAAAACATACAATTGCAATTACAGTGATACCTTTTTTCACGTTTAGACTGTAATGGTAGAGACATTACAAGCAAATGTATGCCATTGTTTTTTTATTCAGGATAACAAGTAAGTCTCTACCTTTTGAACGAAGGTTTCTCTCTGGTGTATTTTCTATTTAAAGTAGTTCTTTCAAATAGTGTGGATTCAAAAGTTAATATCAACATTTTGATCTGTGTATGAATTTTGACTGGAAGCTAGTGCAAGCTTCTTAGCACTGGTGAAATTTTTGTTCATTTTTTTTAAATTTGGACACTACTCTTGCAGCAGAGTTTGGAATAGCTTGTAATCTCTGTATCTGTTTGACTGACAATCCACAAAGTAATTAATGACAAGATCAACATGTCACATTAAGAAACCATGAAGTACTGTTGTGCGTTTATCAGTAAAGTCTCAAATTTTCAAAATATTGTATGTGAAAGAATCAAGGAGATATTAAGGGACATTAATCCTACATACTGTATCTCTCACTGTCACCTTATTCACTGACATTACTCTTGATAACCATCAATCCACGGGTCTCTCTATACTGCTTTGTCACAATGATGCCATCCTCAATTTCCACTGTATTATGCTTCCCCTCTCTGACTTTAAACAGTGCTTTTCACAACAAAACCATAGCAATGTCAAATACCATATTGATGTCTCTTCTTTTACTTTGTTTATGAACCAGCTCTCCCATCACACTATTCATTTTGTCTCCCTTAGCCCAGCCACCATTAGGCCAAACCCATAAACAATTTTCAGTATTTTTGAATTATGCCTACCCAAGCACCTGTGACACCCACAGCAGACATAAACTAAAGTCAGGACCAAGTCAAGTCAAGTTGTGCAAGTTAGAAAGGTATTAGTAGACTGCAAGAGGGATATAAAAAATCGGATGCTTACATTTCCTCTGCTTGCTCTCTCTCTGCAACTAAAAAATGCCTAATAAACTTTGACAGAAAATGATTTCTTGGATGATAGATGTACTGCAATACATAGCCATATTATTACAGTCTGTGTCCACATCAGAAATTATGGCCTAGACATCATTATCTATGTCTTCTTATATTGTATATTTTTGTGGGTTTTACTTTTGAAACAATAATGAGTAAATGCAGATCTGATAGCCACTTCTTACTGAGCTTAGATAAGGAACTTTGTATATGGTATCCTCTAGCAGTGAGAGAAAAGAAAGGGAAACATGAGGATTTTTATATCTTGCAAAATAACATGGTATGGTAATGAATAAAATTTCAGGCACATACTGTGCATAATATGAGTGCTTACAAACTTTTACAAAATGAGGGAAGATCAAGACTGTTTGCAGAAGATTTATGATACACTTTGTGAACTGTCACAGCAATTTAAACATCAATTAGATCAGTCACTGTTTACGAGATTGTATTGCCTTTAATATGATGAAGGTTATCCATACCAAATCAGCTAGTGTCTTTGTAATTATGTACTTGTATTCATATCATCAAATTCTAGTTTGATTATAAAGTCAATGTTTGGTAAACAGCATTTGACCAGGTTGAAGTTAGGTGATGGTATATGGAAGGAGGTGGAACATTTTGGTCATTATTTTGTAAGATTTTGGGGCTTTAAAGGCAAGAGTCAGTCTAGTCTCATACGTCTGAATAACATTTTTGAATCTACAAAAAAAAAAAAAAAATGAAATATTGTAGTACCCCGAATGCCATGAAATAAAGATATCATCAAGGTGGATGATACATACAGAGCTTGGTATAAATGTTAGAACATAACAGAAACCTTCGTTACATCTGAAAAATAAATGAAAGGTAATGTACTGTACCTAACTTCATTCAAGTTGGAATCTGCATTATATGAGTAGTATGATCCACGTATAGTTTATTGAAAAGCCATATTTAAAACTCGTGTACACACGTGGTAATAAATTTATGAATGAGAAAAGATACCCAAGTAAAGCTCATTTAGTTTTTATGTAATTTAAAAAGTTTTGTAAGGTGTCACGTGTAGGAAATAAATAGAGAGAGGGATTGTGTGTTTGTTTGTGTGTATGTGTGTGTTTGCGTGTGTGTGAGGGAGAGAGAGAAAGAAAGCGAAAGAAAGGGTGGAAAAGAGAGTGAAAGAGAGTATTACCAGCACAGAATTATTTTCTTTACAAGAATGACACATTCACAAAGCAATAGAGCAAACTGATTACATTTCATATTCGAAAACAACATAGCACGAGATACAGTAATGCTCCGAGGAAGAGAGTGAATCTTGAAAATTATGATTCGAAATAATGTGCAGAAAGACCGATGCAATGAGCTGAGAGCAATGATCAATGTGTAATATAATGAAGAACAACTCAATAATAATGCCTTTCTGCGAATGGATGAGAGATTTAGAAGGGGGAAAGAAAAAAAAAAGTATCAAACAAAATCTTGATACCCAATTCATATCACTAGTATACAAAGGAGCATCGCTAATGCGCGCGCTCGATTATGTGCGCGCGCGGCTATGAGAAATGATGAAGATAACCTAACGCGCAGCGCGTGCGCGCCGATGGTGTCACTTCGTGAAAAATGAAATCCGCACCATGCGCGAACAATCGAAGCGGCACGGCCGACGGTGCCGGTTCGTGAAAATATTGGAAGCGTTGTTTACGTGTTTTTGTGTTTTCACGAACCGGCACGACGGACTTTGCCCGATATTTCAACGAAACTTTTGTTTTTCACGATGAACCAAGAACATGAAACACACGAACAACTCCTAATCTGTCGTGCAGTGTGATATTTAGGTAACTGGACGTGAAATATAGGCGCAATCATGGATTTTGCAAAGGCAAAAGCTTCAAACGCGATTATCTCGAAACTTACTTTCGCGGCTCCGGGGCCGGCTGTGCCGGTTCGTGAAAACACCAGCGATATGTAGGGACCAATATGTCATTTAAAAGGTATTATTTTGTACTTTATTACCGAGACCGTACTTTAAAATCTTCAAAAATGGACTTATCGATTTTTGCGAACAAACTCTTCATATATTTTTAAGGGAAATTTGTGTCCACACATTGCTAAAAACTACACTTGTGTGTACTTAGCAGTCACATTTATGTGGAAAGTACGGCGGAGGCAACTTTTTCATGCCTTTTACTATTCGAAAATGAAATCTTCCTATCAATGGCCGTTTTGTCAAATGTGTTTGATATGCCTTTGTTTACACATTTTGCTGTAACTTGAGAATGCTTCAGTATTTTCTTCCCATATGCGGTACACATAATATGCAGAAGGACATGCTTATTAAGGTTTTTTGAAATTATGGGCTTTAGTTTTTAAGTTATTGAAAACTGAATCCTGATTGGATAATACTGGTTGCCATGGCAAAAGGAGAAATGTTTTTTTTTTACAATAATCAATAAAAATGTTTTTTTTTTATTGCATCTACCAAAAAAAAAAATGAACGAAAACACCAAAGTTTGCAGCAGTAGGCATTTTTGGGGTTACCAATCACCTGTAGGCATCTGGTTACCATGGTAACCACGCACAATAAATTATACCTTACGATGTACCCCATTGTATTGCTTACATCTGCAGCAACATGTACATGTGTGGTTTTATGGAGTTTTGATGAATTCTTCATGAAATAAATGCAAAAACTGTGATTATTTTGTCATTTTATAGCGACAAGCGTTACCAGCCCTAGTCTAGTTTCTAGCCGTTTTTATTTGGTCTTTATTTCTCAGTTGTGTATATGCAGAAGCCCGCTGCATTGCCCTAAGCCGAGTGAGGTCGCATACCCAGTGATTGCGACAAAAAAAAAAAAAAACTGTTCGGGCGTCGCAATCACTGGGTATACGCCCTCACTCGGCTTGCTTCAACTCGGAGAAATAAATACAAAATAAAAACTTCTAGAAACTATACTACACCGACCCCAGCTTGGCATGAAAACTTAGTTTGCAGGTAAAAACCCTCGTTTGTCGAAAAAAAAAGTCTGCGTGCGCTAAGACTACTACACGCACCACTGGCACTGGCGCCTGTAGCAGTGCTAGTGTTGCGTGTTGGCGCACGCAGACTCTTTTTCGAACAATAAGGTCTTGTGGCAACTGAAGTGGCCTGTAAGAATTTATTGATACCACAATTTGGAATCACATACTACCTAGAGGTGTTGCAGAGGGTCCAACCGACCACCTCATGCAGTCAAACCTTTCTGCGGGGTGGGTTGAATGAAGTCATTTTTTCTGGGTCCCTGCGCCTTGACTAAAACCCTTAATCAATTCTAGAAGCAAGCAATTAAAGATCAAAATAGCCATAAATATATTAGATACAGCTTGTCCAAGAAAAAAACAAAACAAAACCGAGTTTCATTTATTTTCATTTGGGATTATAATCGTGAATTAGTTTTATGAGATGTACATGAATCGAAAAATACGTTTCTCTTCGTTCATTGTGATGTACAACTCATGCATGACTGAGTTTGAACAATAGACAATAACACTTTCATTTGCACGCGCAAATTGGAAATTTGAGCGGGATTTTCGCGGGTTTTTTTTTTTTCTTTAATCTTTATCAGAAAATACAATCATAATGTTAAAGGGGTCGTATTGTTTTCATGTAAATTAGTGTACAGCTGTAGGGCACTGCAGGTCAACACAATTTTCATTCATGACTGTTGATCTTCCATACCGAGTTCAACCAGCAGTCGGTCATAATGGCCATAATAAGTCTTTTTGCGGCATGCAACCAAGGACGCACACACACCAAGATTTTCGTTACCTTCTATTTCTGAGCTTTATTATCAACAACAGTGTCAATTGATCGTTTTGAGTCTGTTAATTCGCTGTCATTTGATGGAGAAGACGCACATTGTAACTGAATCTTGCCTTTCCTCCGATTTGAAAAGATGGTGAGAATAGAAGTCAAAACGAGTATACAACAATACCAAAGCACACCCATGACTTGAATAGAAATGGTAGCAGTGGGTTCTTGGACTCAATAGTATAAACCACCTGTTACACTAATACCGTTCCCCCAGCCTTGGAATTGCCATGAACGCGCACAGCGCAGTAACGTTATGACGTAGCAAGCATGTATATAGAGTAATGTTGTTGTAAAGAGGACGTAGCGACAACTGAATACGCGTCGTGGAAATGGACGGAGTTTTTTACGCTCTTTCCGTGTCCGCTACGTCGATGGAGCTGTTTATAGTAAGTCTTCAGAAGTTTCAAGTTTCAAGTTTCAAGTTTATTTCATATTTCCATTTCTCAGTGATGGGATCACAAAATGATTGACAATAAAACAAAAGTACAAAACATATACAACCATATCTTATGTTTGAAGAAAAAAAGACAAACTAACATTACACACAAATATAAATGGTCATTTTCATCTGAGGATATCACAAATAAATGTCAGAAATATGATGGGGCCTACATAAAAGCAATGACGCTTGTAAAAACTGTAGGTTCCCGAATTTATAGGCGTGAAATTATACGGAGAACGGACATGTTTATCTCGACCAACTTAAATTGTACCAGTGCAAAATCAGTATTAAAAACGAACTAACGAACCACATGAATACTTTAGTATCGCTTAAACGAGACTGTACATATTTCGCCGTGTTTACACACACACACACACAAAGTGCTATAACGGTATCGTGAAGTAACTTGGAGCTGCAGACAAAGACAAAAGACTGGGGGTATTAAAAAAGAGAATGTTGCTAAGAGCCGGGTAGTGTGTATCCACTAAGTAATAGCCGTTTTAGTTTGCGTTTGAAGGTGAATAAGGATAAGGAAGAAGTAATATCTTGAGGGAGGTCATTCCAGTATCTGGGTCCAGTAAACATAATTGTTTTCTTTGCAAAAATAGTGCGAGTACGGGGAAGGTGATAGGCGTCACTCTGACGAGTGGGGTAGCAATGAATAGAGCGATTTCTTTTGAACATGTGAATAAAAACGGATGGTAATTCATTAGTTGTTAGTTTATACATGAAAATTCCAAGATTATAATAAAATAGGTCTGGAATTTTCAGAATTCTGTTTTGATGAAAAAAACAGTTGGTATGAGCAAAATATCCGGCGTGGTTTATAATTCTTATTGCTCGCTTTTGAATGCGAAGAAGGGAATCTAATAGTAAATTGATTGCGTTTCCCCACGCCAAAATTCCATAATTAAAGTGTGGAGATATTAAAGAAGAATATATACTCTGCAAAATATAATCAGGGAACAAATGTTTAAGCCGAGCTTGTTTAAAATTCCAATATTTCTGGACAAAATTTTACTTACAAAATTAATATGAGTTTTCCAGGATAATTCTCGGTCAATCCAAAGCCCTAAAAACTTCGCGTTATTGACCTGCGTTAAACATATATCATTTATTTTGATCTCATGTGGGACAACATTCAAAGAATTACTGAATACCATATAATAAGTTTTTTCTATATTCAGGGATAATTTGTTGGCATAAATCCAGGATCGCACAGACCTAAGCTCAATATTCATCATATCAATTAATGTATTAGGGTCTCGATGAGAACAAAACAAACTTGTGTCATCAGCAAAACAAATAAATGATAAAATTGGCGATGATTTTTGAAGGTCATTTATGTATAAAATAAATAAAAGTGGGCCCAAGAGGGAGCCCTGTGGGACTCCACAT
The DNA here is from genome assembly GCF_040938485.1 of Diadema antillarum. Lineage (NCBI taxonomy): Eukaryota > Metazoa > Echinodermata > Echinoidea > Diadematoida > Diadematidae > Diadema > Diadema antillarum. The sequence continues at coordinate 810,356 of NW_027271883.1, forward strand.
GAGATAAGTTTTAACTGCGAATCATAGCCGTTAATGTTAACAAATTGCTTTCTATCAGTTAAGTAACTCTTAAACCATTCGAGAGGTGGCCCGCGAATTCCATAATGATACAGTTTAGAAAATAAAATTTCGTGATCTATCGTATCAAAAGCTTTAGAGAAATCAAGAAAAACTCCAATTGTATGCTCAAAATTATCTATAGCATGAGCTACCTTGTCTATAAAAGTGAGTAAAGCATGGGTTGTATTATAATGTTTTCTGAAACCAAACTGAGAATCTGATAAAATATTATGATTTGTGAGAAATTTCAATAATCGCGTGTAAACTAACCTTTCAAGGATTTTAGAGATCGAAGTCAATAGAAATATTGGTCGGTAATTATTCACCAAATCTTTCTGTCCCTTCTTAAAGATAGGGACAACTTTTGCAACTTTCATTTTATTGGGGACTTTACCATTAAGTAGAGATTGATTAAAAATGTATGTTAAAGGAGAAATGATTTGATTCAGAACATTTTTTAAAAGAAAATTTGTAATTCCATCATATCCTGAACTTTTTTTATCGTTTAGATTCTTGACGATATCAACAATTTCTTCTTTAACAATAGGTTCGAAAAATATTGATTGAGGATTCCTATTACCTAAGTATCTATGATATTCAGTTGAGGATTTCGGGATTTTACTGGCAAGATGTGGACCAAGACTTGCGAAATAATTATTAAAAGATTCCGCCATGCTAACCGGATCGTTAATCTGCCGGCCGTCCGCCAAAATATATTTGGGAAGATCAGTATTGGTTTTGTATTTGAGTGTCTCGTTAATCACCTTCCACGTACTCTTCACATCATGTTTATATTTAACAAACTGTCGCGAAAAATAATTCCGCTTAGCAACACGTATTAAGGATGTCAATATATTCCGATATCGAGTATATCTTGATTTATTTCGAGGGCATGGATCTTTGCGATATTTATGAAAAAGACTATTCTTGCGGTTAATGGACCTGAGTAGAGATTTTGTTACCCATGGTTGTCGAGGTACTTTTTTGTAATTTGAATGGTGAGGCCTTTGAAGAGGAACACTAGATTCATAGTTAGTGGTCAAAATATTCATAAAATTTTCAAATGCTAAATCGGTATCGCTTTGAGAGTATACAGTGGACCAATCTTCTGAACTTAATTTCTCCCTAAGTTTATTAAGGTTAGATTCAGACATTACACGAATGCCCGGATTGTGGGTATGAGAAACATTAGTAGTCATAAAATTTGACACAAGGGCATAGATTGGAAAATGATCAGTGACGTCAGAAACTATTATGCCAGATGTGATGTCAGAAAATAAATCATTTACAAAAATGTTATCAATAAGAGTAGATACATCATCAGTTATTCGAGTCGGTTTTCTTGTAAGGGGAATAAATGATTTCGACAACATAAGGTTCAGAAAATCTGCGCACATAAGATTATCGTTGTAATTAAGAAGATTGAGGTTAAAGTCACCCATGACAAAACATGTCTTACTATCAAAATAACTGCTTGAAATAAGGTCGCAAAATAACTCTAAAAATTCAGCAGGGTTTGAGCTGGGTGGTCGATAAATCTCCCCAATTATAATATTACCTTTATTCAAGGTTTTGACCTCAATAAATACACTCTCAAAAACTTCTGACATCACGCTATATTTTTCCAAAAAAACACAATCTAATTTCTGTGACACATAAAATCCGACTCCTCCTCCTTTCTTCCATGTTCTATTATTTGTTATGAGTCTAAAGCCGTCTATTGTAAGCAGCGAAGAGGGTGATGTCTCCTTTAACCAAGTTTCACTGAGCCCGATAATATTATATTCAGTTTTCAACGTGCTCACAAGAGAAAGAAATTGATCGAAGTTTTTATTTAATTTTTATTTTTTAATTTTTATTTAAGCTTCTAAGTTTTTATTTAAGCTTCAGAAGGTCCATACTGCGATGGCGCTCTCGCTACGTGGACGTTGGGCATGCTCAAAGTCCGCGAGCGGAAAATTTGTTTCCGGAGACCAGGCAGTACGTCCATGGAGTTGTCCAAGCAAAATGGCCATGACGCAGTGTTGCGCTGATGGTCTGCACGGTGACAGTACCTGGCACGTAGTCGCCCGTATATAGTTGCTCACGCAAGTCCGATTAGCCAAGTTTTGAGCATGCTCAAAACTTGTTCTTTGTGAGTCGCGGAGATTGCCGGCAAAGGTCAACGTTGAACACCAATAGTAGGCCCGTAGCCGGCTGCACTTGAGTCACAGGCAATTAACCCGCTTCAAGTACGTACGCAAGTTGCCCGTGGATCTGTGCCTATGCGCCGGGCACGCGTTTAATCTGCGGGCATTCCATGAGCATGATACAGGTGTTTTGATGGCAAGGAACGGTGCCGATAGTGCAAACACACGTTCTTTAGGTTTGAGGAGCGTTGCGAGGTATACGAGCAAATTGCGTGCATGCTGAGGGTCAGTTACGGCCAAACTGCTGGTTAGTTGGGAGTCGACTGCGGCCAGGATAACGGCATTTACTGGGAATTCTGCCAAATAGTAATTCGCAGGAATTCCTTCACTGAGTTGTCAGCCCCCACTCTCCTGACACGCAGGTCACACAGAATACCCGAAAGAAGAACTTAAGTACCACGCGTCCAGAAGGTAAAACGCATGCAATTCTTGCCAAAATCCTTGTCCGGCCTCATAAATTGTCCAACATGCTGGAATATCCCCAGACGCAACAAACCCGCGTAGCTGACAGGGCCTGAACATGGCTGTAAATAGGATTTACGTGCGCACCTCCGTACAACTACGGGCGGGATACGTGCTAGGTACTGTCATGTGTAGGTCATCTGCGGGGATCTCCGGGTAGCGAAAATTGCTGTCCGCCAATCACACGCAGGGCTTGCCTGGAAAGATGTGACAGGGCCCTTCGTCTTCAATTAAATGACAATCAAGGGCTTTCCGTCGGCATACAGCATTCTTTGTATAAAGTATTAGACCGGGGGCCAAGAAGATGTATTCAGCTGAAAAGGGTCACACTTTTTAATGGTCTCATCGTATAAGGATGTGGCCAAGGGTCAACAAAATGAATTGCTGGCAAGTCACATCCTGTACCGTAAGCCTAGGGACCACAAAAAGGGATCCCGAAAAATGGATTTATTCAGCCGAAGGGGGTCACGGAAAAAGTTGGTGGATATTGTTCCTTTGGGTGTACTTATCATGAAAACAGCAATGCCAGCTATTTTATCCTGTACGGGGCCCCAGACAGTAGCCCCAAAGGGCCCCACAAATATGGTGTTATTCAGCTGAAAAGGGTCACGGCTAATTTCTTTTGCAATGGAAGTAGTTCCCATCAGAGATATCCAAAACACCAATGCCAGCTATTTTATCCTGTACGGGTCCCCAGACAGTAGTCCCAAAGGGCCCCACCCCCCCCCCCCCATAGGCCCTACGTACAAACACACACAAGCATTGATTTTATTCAGTTGAAAAGAGTCACGGCTAATTTCTTTTGCAATGGAAGTAGTTCCCATAAGAGATATCCAAAACACCAATGCCAGCTATTTTATCCTAAACGGGGCCCCAGACAGTAGCCCCAAAATGCCCCACCCCCATAGGCCATACGTACAAACACACACAAACATTGATTTTATTCGTGCAGCTGAGAAGAGTCACGGCTAATTTCTTTTGCAATGGAAGGAGTACCCATCAGAGATATCAAAAACACCAAAACCAGCTATTTTATCCAGTACGGGGCCCCAGACAGAAGCCCCAAAGGACCCCCCCCCCGGCACACACACACACACACACACACACACACATTAGTTTCATTCAGCTAAAAAGGGTCACGGCTAATTTCTTTTGCAATGGAAGTAGTACCCATCAGAGATATCCAAAATACCAAAGCCAGTTATTTCATCCTGCACGGGGCCCCAGTCAGTAGCCCCAAATTGCCCCCTCCCCCCCCCCCCCCACACACACACATTGATTTAATTCAGCTGAAAAGGGTCATGGCTACTTTCTTTTGCAATCGAAAGTAGTAGGCAAACTCATCAGAGATATCCAAAACACTAAAGCCAGTTATTACGGGGCCCCAGACAGTAGCCCCAAAGTGCACCCCTACACACACACACACACACACACACACACACACACATTAGTGTCATTCAGTCAAAAAGGGTCACGGCTAATTTCTTTTGCAATGGAAGTAATAGTACCCTTCAGAGATATCCAAATTACCAAAGCCAGTTATTTTATCCTGTACGGGGCCCCTGACAGTATAGCCCCAAACACGGGTAATTTCTTTTGCACTGGAAGAAGTACCTATCAGAGATATTCAACACACCAAGGCCAGTTTTTTTTTATCCTGTACAGAGCCCCAGACAGTAGCTCCACAGTGTCCCATCCATTATGCATTATACTGTGAATCAGCTGAAAATGGTCTTACAAATTCTTTTGTAACGTAAATATCAGGGCCTACTGAACAGAGATATCACAAACACCAAAGCAAGTCATCTTATCCTGTATACGGGGTCCTATAGGTTACAGTAGCAAAACACCCAAGAAATTTGCAAAGGAAGCATACTTCTGTATAGTGCACAACCGAGATGACCATATTACGAAAACCAGTCATTTCATCCTGTACTGGGCCCAGTACAGTAGCCATAAAGTGCCCCTCCCCCACATAATTATTAGGACATCACTTAGCTGAAAAGAGTCATAGTTGTTTTTTTTTTTACAATCGAAGTAGGCCTTAGTTTACATCATAGATACCCAAAACATCAAAGCCAGTTAGGTTTTCCCAGCCAATTTCGCACTTTTGTCGGTTCATTTGATAGAAAGTTCGAAAACGTAACATTGGTATATTCAAATTGACTGGTACCCTACGTTCATTCAAATTCGCCTTGACTTGCCGAAAAGGGTATTTCAGTCATTAAATTTCGCGAAAGACAGTCAAATTCCGAACGTGTTCATTCAAATTCAAATCATGCTATTTCTTTGTTTCAGATCATTTTAACGTGTCTTTCTATGTGTGTTTTCGTTTCATCTATAAACAAGGAAAAGTAGAAATTACGCGGTGCGTAATATATGTCCCCGCCGGAAGTAACATTTAGTAGCAAAATGTACAATATAGGTAAAAAGATCAAGGTCAAAGGAGTCAAAGGTCAAAATTATATGTAGAAGTTTTGAAGCCCTCACCTTGTGCCATCACATAAAGCAAACGGAATCGAAATCGGGTTAGAAATGGCGAAGGAGTAGCATTTTGTAGCAAAATGTACAATACATGTCAAAAATCAAGGTCAGAGGTCAAAGAAGTCAAAGGTCAAAATTTTGTGTAGAAGTTTTGAATCCCTCACCTGGTGCCATCACTTAAAGCAAACGGAATTGAAATCGGGTTACAAATGGCGAAGGAGTAGCATTTTGTAGCAAAATGTACAAAATAGGTCAAAAATCAAGGTCAAAGGTCTAAGAAGTCAAAGGTCAAAATTCTGTGTAGAAGTTTTGAAGCCCTCACCTAGTGCCATCACATAAAGCAAACGGAATCAAAATCGGGTTAGAAATGGCGAAGGAGTAGCATTTTGTAGGCAATGTACAATATAGGTCAAAAATCAAGGTCAAAGGTCAAAGAAGTCAAAGGCCAAAATTCTGTGTAGAAGTTTTGAAGCCCTCACCTAGTGCCATCATATAAAGCAAACGGAATCAAAATCGGGTTAGAAATGGCGGAGTAGCATTTTGAAGCAAAATGTACAATATAGATCAAAGGTCAAGGTCAAAGGTCACAACTGAAATTCTGTGTAGAAGTTTCAAAGCTCCCATGTAGTGCTATCATATAAAGCAAACAGAATCAAAATCGGGTTAGAAATGGCGAAGGAGTAGCATTTTGAACATTTTGATCACACACGGACGCACAGACAGACGGACAGACACACGGACACACGGACACACGGACACACACACGTACGGAGCCCGTTTCATAGTCCCCTGCTCGAACAATTACTGTTATAAAGCAGTAAAAGTATCATATTTCTTATCTATTATAACTTGATTTGGTTATTCTGTAACGCTCCTTCTCTTTCATATACAATGGTAGGCCTATACGTGTACCAGTAATGCAGATTAACTTCATTTTTTTATAGTCATACAGCACAATAGATACAGACGTATATCTCTAGAAGACATAGAAAGAATTATTTTGAAAAAAAAAAAAAAAAAAAAAATTGAGGATCATAACCTTGACTTCCTGGAACTGGCCGACCGCTCGTAATAAAGCGCTCGTAACGGCCAGATAATTGTGCCTTCTCACTTCTTCGGATTCTAAAAGCACGTAAAAAAAAGAAGAAAAAATCCAAGTCTCCTATTGCACGACTACGAAAACATGAAATGTTATGATGCTTACAAAAACAATAACTATGATGAAAGAAAATAAAGAAAGAGGTCAAGCATGAACATATCTGTTTAATTGACTGCAGAACATGTTAAATTAGATGGCCAGAAATCAATTTGAATGAACGAGCGCACCATGTGATCACGTGACTATATCATTATGAATTTATGAATGAACGGATAGTGGAATGGTGCTTGTCTTATATATGGATTTCAGTTGAAAAAGCGTTATTTAGAATAAGGTTAGAGGTAATGTGAATGTTTCAAAATGAATTTGAATGAAGAGATTATGACATTGAACTACCATCTCATCTAGGCAAAATTTTTGCTAAATTTAATTCAACATTAAAGAATTCGATTAAAAGAGGTGCGAAATTGGCCCGGATGCAGGGCCCTTGACAGGTATAGCCCCAAGGTATTCCCACCCCATAAGAATAAAGTGTTTTTAGGTTAAAAGAGTCATGTATGCCTATTTTCCTTGGCAGTGGAATTAACAGCTGAGATACGTAAAACACAAACCCATCCATTATTCTCATTCTTTAAGGGGCCCCCAGCCAGTAGCTGGAAAGTGTTCCCGTATTATCTTATTCTAAGTGAAAAGAATCACTGCTATAATTTCTTTTGCAATGGAAGTAGTATACTCAACGAGGTATCAAAAACACCGAAACCAGTTATATAGCTGTACGGGGCCCCACGGAATGTTCCTATTAAAGTGTCCCCACATTTAATTCCACTATCAAGATCTGCATCCCGATCTATTCAATCTGTCAGATCGGGAGAGAGCGGCAAAAGTGTACGGGGACCGGGAGCATCATAGCAGCCGCGTTTGGGTGATGGGGTTGGATCTGGCAATTTTACAGATCGGGAAGAAATTTTGAACTGGTTCAAAATTTCTTCCCCATCTCCCCATCAAGATTGACCTATTTTGAATCGTAGCTCAAACGGGGAGAGAGCAGTGACAGTGTAAATACCGCGGGATGAGCGTAACAATTCCAGGTTTTTTCTGACCGTAGTAACAGCGGCACAAGAACGGGAAGTAGTCTAAACTAGACACGGATGACATGGTCCCGCTGCTGCGCCGCTTTCTTGATCAAAGCACGATCTTCCCGCTTTAACGACGCTCTCACTAAAGCCCTTTTTACACTTGTGTTTCTTAACCCCGTTACTTTCTCTGACCCAGGACTATCGTTAGTCACGTACCAATTTTTTCAGCTTTTTACACTCGCCAATAAGTCCAGTAGGCCTACTAAGCTCTTGTCCGGGGCTAAGGAGAAAATTGACCTTTTTACGCTCGTATTTCTTAGTCCGGTACTTTCCAAACCACATGAATATTCATGATTACGCTGTGCACTGTACACGTACACGCACGCACCGGCAGCACTTGATTACCTCGTTTCCGATTGGTCAGTGGGGGACGGACTTCGTCTCCGTCGCTTTCATAGCCCCGGATTATTTTTTCGTTCTGTTTACACTCACTTGCTTGGCACCGCAATTGCGGTGCTAACCCTGCTATTTTGCAGGGCCAGATAGTACGGGATTATCGGTGGGGCTGGCCCACTTTGGCAAAAACGAGTGTAGACCCTTAACAGAAAGTGGGCTAAGGATAGTCCCGTACCAACGGTGGGGCTAAGGCCCCCCCCCCCCTCTTAGCCCCACCGTATACGGGACTAAGCAAAAATTTACAAGTGTAAAAAGCCCTTAAGTTCTCTACTCTCGTATAAAATCAAGGCCTGTTCCTACGACGCTTCATATCTGCTTCGATAACGCTGTTGGCCGCTTTAGCTACGCTGTTCCTACGCTTTCCCAGCCTCAATTACGCATGTCTTCCGCTCTCGCCGCTCTAAAATCGAACGTAGCCAATACGCTGGAAAATGCTTACCAGAACAGCAAAATTGATGATGATGAGGAGGACGTTGTCGTTGTCGCGAAAATGAAGACGGAGGAGCGCATATTTAAGAAGAAGAACAGATGCAAACAATAAAGAGAATAAAGCAAAACACTTTGGAGCTTCTGTCTGGGGCCCCGTGTAAGATAAAATATCTGACTTTGGTATTTTGGATATCCGATGGGTACTATATACATCCATTGCAAAAGAAATTAGCCGTGACCCTTTTCAAGTTTCAAGTTTATTTCATATTTCCACTTTCTCAGTGATGGGATTACAAAATGATTGACAATAAAACAAAAGTACAAAACATATACAACCATATCTTATGTTTGAAGAAAAAAAGACAAACAAACATTACACACAAATATAAATGGTCGTTTTCATCTGAAGATATCACAAATAAATGTCAGAAATATGATGGGGCCTACATAAAAGCAATGATGCTTGTAAAAACTGTAGGTTCCCGAATTTATAGGCGTGAAATTATACGGAGAACGGACATGTTTATCTCGACCAACTTAAATTGTACCAGTGCAAAATCAGTATTAAAAACGAACTATCGAACCACATGAATGCTTTAGTATCGCTTAAACGAGACTGTACATATTTTGCCGTGTTTACACACACATACACACACAAAAAGTGCTATAACGGTATCGTCAAATAACTTGGAGCTGCAGACAAAGACAAAAGACTGGGGGTATTTAAAAAAAAAATGTTGCTAAGAGCCGGGTAGTGTGTATCCACTAAGTAATAGCCGTTTTAGTTTGCGTTTGAAGGTGAATAAGGATAAGGAAGAAGTAATATCTTGAGGGAGGTCATTCCAGTATCTGGGTCCAGTAAACATAATTGTTTTCTTTGCAAAAATAGTGCGAGTACGGGGAAGGTGATAAGCGTCACTCTGACGAGTGGGGTAGCAATGAATAGAGCGATTTCTTTTGAACATGTGAATAAAAACGGATGGTAATTCATTAGTTGTTAGTTTATACATGAAAATTCCAAGATTGTAATAAAATAGGTCTGGAATTTTCAGAATTCTGTTTTGATGAAAAAAAACAGTTGGTATGAGCAAAATATCCGGCGTGGTTTATAATTCTTATTGCACGCTTTTGAATACGAAGAAGGGAATCTAATAGTAAATTGATTGCATTTCCCCACGCCAAAATTCCATAATTAAAGTGTGGAGATATTAAAGAAGAATATATACTCTGCAAAATATAAACAGGGAACAAATGTTTAAGCTGGTTTAAAATTCCAATATTTCTGGACAAAATTTTACTTACAAAATTAATATGAGTTTTCCAGGATAATTCTCGGTCAATCCAAAGCCCTGAAAACTTTGCGTCATTGACCTGCGTTAAACATATATCATTTATTTTGATCTCATGTTGGACAACATTCAAAGAATTACTGAATACCATATAATAAGTTTTTTTTTTTTTTCTATATTCAGGGATAATTTGTTGGCATAAATCCAGGATTGCACAGACCTAAGCTCAGTATTCATCATATCAATTAATGTATTAGGGTCTCGATGAGAACAAAACAAACTTGTGACATCAGCAAAACAAATAAATGATAAAATTGGCGATGATTTTTGAAGGTCATTTATGTATAAAATAGATAAAAGTGGGCCCAAGAGGGAGCCCTGTGGGACTCCACATGAAATAAGTTTTAACTGCGAATCATAGCCGTTAATGTTAACAAATTGCTTTCTATCAGTTAAGTAACTCTTAAACCATTCGAGAGGTGGCCCGCGAATTCCATAATGATACAGTTTAGAAAATAAAATTTCGTGATCTATCGTATCAAAAGCTTTAGAGAAATCAAGAAAAACTCCAATTGTATGCTCAAAATTATCTATAACATGAGCTACCTTATCTATAAAAGTGAGTAAAGCATGGGTTGTATCATAATGTTTTCTGAAACCAAACTGAGAATCTGATAAGATATTATGATTTGTGAGAAATTTCAATAATCGCGTGTAAACTAACCTTTCAAGGATTTTAGAGATCGAAGTCAATAGAGAAATTGGTCGGTAATTATTCACCAAATCTTTCTGTCCCTTCTTAAAGATAGGGACAGCCTTTGCAACTTTCATTTTATTGGGGACTTTACCATTAACTAGAGATTGATTAAAAATGTATGTTAAAGGAGAAATGATTTGATTCAAAACATTTTTTTAAAGAAAATTTGTAATTCCATCATATCCTGAACTTTTTTTATCGTTTAGATTCTTGACGATATCAACAATTTCTTCTTCAACAATAGGTTCAAAAAATATTGGTTGAGGATTCCTATTACCTAAATATCTATGATATTCAGTTGGGGATTTCGGGATTTTACTGGCAAGATGAGGACCAAGACTTGCGAAATAATTATTAAAAGATTCCGCCATGCTAACCGGATCGTTAATCTGCCGGCCGTCCGCCGAAATATATTTGGGAAGATCAGTTTTGATTTTGTATTTGAGTGTCTCGTTAATCACCTTCCACGTACTCTTCACATCATGTTTATATTTAACAAACTGTCGCGAAAAATAATTCCGCTTAGCAACACGTATTAGTGAGGTCAATATATTCCGATATCGAGTATATCTTGATTTATTTCGAGGGCATGGATCTTTGCGATATTTATGAAAAAGACTATTCTTGCGGTTAATGGACCTGAGTAGAGATTTCGTTACCCATGGTTGTCGGGGTACTTTTTTGTAATTTGAATGGTGTGGCCTTTGGAGAGGAACACTAGATTCATAGTTAGTGGTCAAAATATTCATAAAATTTTCAAATGCTAAATCAGTATCGCTTTGAGAATATACAGTGGACCAATCTTCTGAACTTAATTTCTCCCTAAGTTCGTTAAGGTTAGATTCAGACATTACACGAATACCCGGATTGTGGGTGTGAGACACATTAGCAGTCATAAAATTTGACACAAGGGCATAGATTGGAAAATGATCAGTGACGTCAGAAACTATTATGCCAGATGTGATGTCAGAAAATAAGTCATTTACAAAAATGTTATCAATTAGAGTAGATACATCATCGGTTATTCGAGTCGGTTTTCTTGTAAGGGGAATAAATGATTTCGACAACATAAGGTTCAGAAAATCTGCGCACATAAGATTATCATTGTAATTAAGAAGATTGAGGTTAAAGTCACCCATGACAAAACATGTCTTACTATCAAAATAACTGCTTGAAATAAGGCCGCAAAATAACTCTAAAAATTCAGCAGGGTTTGAGCTGGGTGGTCGATAAATCTCCCCAATTATAATATTACCTTTATTTAAGGTTTTGACCTCAATAAATACACTCTCAAAAACTTCTGACATCACGCTATATTTTTCCAAAAAAACACAATCTAAATTCTGTGACACATAAAATCCGACTGCTCCTCCTTTCTTCCATGTTCTATTATTTGTTATGAGTCTAAAGTCGTCTATTGTAAGCAGCGAAAAGGGTGATGTCTCCTTTAACCAAGTTTCACTGAGCCCGATAATATTATATTCGGTTTTCAACGTGCTCACAAGAGAAAGAAGTTGATCAAAGTTTTTATTTAAGCTTCTGATATTAAAATGTGAAATAAAAAGTTGAGTTACGTCATTATGAGTGAGTGAAAGAAGTTCATCCTCTGTGTGATAGTGAGTGAATACATTTTGGACTGCGGCATCGTTACAGTCGAAATCTAGTCTCAATTCAGAAGTCTGCATATTTAAGAAAGTGACGATGTCGGAATCTTCGCCCTCTTCGCTGTTTACTGAAATTACTGGTGTCATATCAGCAGGTGACTGAGGATAAAGCATGCTAACAGCAGCGGCGTTCGAGTTAACAGTGGTATTTGGATTCATCATTGTGCATGATACAGAATAGGTGAATATAAAGATAGGCTGTTAACAGAAAATAGGTGCTCAGAAATACATCTGCTGTTGGATTTTAAAGGAAAATAGGTGAAAGAACATTTACCCTGATAACAGACGGTTAAGGAATGTTCAGTTTCCGTACGCAAAACAAGGCATGTCAAAAATGCAACGGTATCTGCGTGAGCATAATGCGTAGGGAATGTGGTTGTTACTAGTCTATAGGAGGGGACAATTACACTGAACAGTTCAGAGAGGTAATTGCAAAGGCAAACAGACAATAAATTATTGGGGGTGGTCGAAAACACCGTAGAAACACATTTGTGTAAACACAAGGATAACAGTTTGCTCAGGGTAGGTGGCAACTTACATAGGGGGGTCAGATACACCAGGGTGACACATTTTTGCATAAACATTGATAACAAATTTCTGAGAGGAGTCGGAAGCACCGTGGTAATACATCTTTGCATATACAATAACAAATAGCTGAGAACAGGTAGTAAGTTGGTTTGAGCGGTCAAAGACACCGGAATAACACGTTTTTGCATACACAAGGATGGCAGATTACTGAAAGCTGACAAGTTGGTAGCTGTGGAGAGCACCGGCATAACACATTTTTGCATACGCAATAGGAAGTTCGTTAACACTGTTATGTAAGTTTTTGTGAATTTCGCTATTAAGAGAGACAGCACAGCGGGCGTGAAAATAGCAATATAGACAGGTATACTAAGTACTGGTATACTTTACATAATAAAAATGACAAACCAGTTCTCTGTTTAGATCTTAACATACATGTGGCTATACGTACGATCATAAGTATGCACTTGGCAGATTTGTGAAAAATCAATTTGTTGGTACGCACAGGTGAGATCGATTTTGGTGTAGCGTACAAGGAATGTATGTCAAGGCAAAAAGCAAGCACTACTGAGCACAAAATAACATCAAAGTAGAAACGAAGATCAAACGCTGTGTCGTGTGCGTACTCGAAGCACACAGAAAAATACATAATCAGAAAGAAATTGCTTACATACATATCTTCTATAAACCGTTTTCTCCAGATATTACCCGCAGCCACCCCCTCCCTCCTCCACCCATGAAAAAAAAAAAAACCCTTTGCAGTCAAAATATGAACGTCATTGCAATCTACGTCTTTTCTCATTACATATGAAATATATTATCATTTTCATGAAGTTGTGAAATAAAAAAGACAGAGGTTATGTTTAATTCAGTCTTGACGAAGTACACGAACTGAACTATTTCATGTCAGATATAGTAGTCAATGACTACAAAAGAAAGCGTATGACGTTTTGCATTTCTTTTTTCATGTCGGATATAGTAGTCAATGACTACAAGAGAAGGCATATGACGTTTTGCATTTTTTTTTTTTTTGCAATTGCTGAATATTAGAAAAGATGTGGGAAAAATGAGGAAGACACTTTCTTCCTGTCAGTATAAAAAGCAAATTTGTCGAACAGTATATTAAATCATTGCTATTCAATCACATGAGCGTATTATGAGCGCACTGTTAAAATACAACTAGGTTTATACTTCAAAATTCATTTCAACCGAATGACTGTCTGAGCCGTGGCTTCGGCCTTATACACTTAGTATGATAGTTAAGTGTTATGTTTCTCTAATATAAATGACAAAAAAGGAAGGGAATAAGAACAAGTCATCAACACTCATGGTACCCATTTGGGCAAGACTTCCTTTTAAAGATTTGGGAGTGATGTTACAAGTCAGACTAAATTTACGTAGTTGGCAGAAGATTTGGAATTGTTATTCAGCATTCGTAGCAATGGCTGGGTAAGTTAAAAAGGAAGAAACACTAATGTAAACGATAACAACTTGGGTTCTTGCTTACCAATCAAGTCGCAAGAAATTGTCTAACTTAAAGGTGCACATAGGAGCTGAAGATAACACGAGACTCGCGACTTACAGATTCAGTCACGGTACAGGTTCCAAGTCGCGGAGCCTTTCACTTTCCATGTAAGGAGTACTTCTGTGCCAGCTAGGTATATCTTGGTAGAAGCGTTTTTTTGCTTTCTGAGGTCGTAGGCTGTTTTCGCGAGAAGGCTTCTCCTGGCTTTGAGGGCAGGGGGCAGATCCGTGAGGACCGTGATCCGTTTGGATTCCTGAACGGGGCCGGTGCTGGCTCGCGGCTGACTTGTTTGGCGCTGGCGCTGGTCGAACGATTCAAGAACACGATTCCTGTCGCGGATATAGACAAACTTTGCAATTATGGCTCGCGGAACAGGGTCTCGAGATGGGGCTCCATTGGCCTGGCCGGAAGCAGCGTTGGCGTTGTCGCGCCGGGGGAGCCGGCGAACGTTCACGAGGGCAATATTGGCGGCATCGCCTGTGCTTATCCCGAAGTAGCAAAACGTGTCGCGAAGTGTGCGCTCAACATTTTCGTTTGGCGTTTCCTTCACTCCGTAAAAGAGCAGATTTGCGCGACGGCAGTGAATCTCCATTGCCGTGAGCTTATTTTGGAGTTTGGTAATTTCGGCTGCCATCTTACTTTCCATTTCTTTCCATTTCTTTTCGGCTGAATGAAACCAATATGTGTGTGAGTGTGTGTGTGTGTGTGTGTGTGTGTCTTTGGATATCTCTGATGAGTACTACTTCCGATTGCAAAAGAAAGTAGCCGTGACCCTTTTCAGCTGAATAAAATAATAAATTTGTGTATGTGTTTGTGTGTGTGTTGGGGGGGGGGGGGGGGGGAGGGGGGAGGGGTAAGGGGGCAATTTGGGGCTACTGTCTGGGGCCCCGTGCAGGATAAAATAACTGGCTTTGGTATTTTGGATCTCTCTGATGGGTACTACTTCCATTGCAAAAGAAATTAGCCGTGACCCTTTTCAGCTGAATGAAACTATTGTGCAAGCATGTGTGAAGGGGGGGGGGGGGGGGGGAGGGGGCACTTTGGGGCTACTGTCTGGGGCCCCGTACAGGATGAAATAACTGGCTTTGGTGTTTTGTATATCTCTGATGGGTACTCCTTCCATTGCAAATGAAATTAGCCGTTACTCTTATCAGCTGAATCAAGTCAATGTGTGTGTGTGTGTGTGTTTGCACGTAGGGCCTATAGGGGGTGGGGCCCTTTGGGGCTACTGTCTGGGGACCCGTACAGGATAAAATAGCTGGCATTGGTGTTTTGGATATTTCTGATGGGAACTACTTCCATTGCAAAAGAAATTAGCCGTGACCCTTTTCAGCTGAATAACACCATATTTGTGGGGCCCTTTGGGGCTACTGTCTGGGGCCCCGTACAGGATAAAATAGCTGGCATTGCTGTTTTCATGATAAGTACACCCAAAGGAACAATATCCACCAACTTTTTTCCGTGACCCCTTTCGGCTGAATAAATCCATTTTTCGGGATCCCTTTTTGTGGCCCCTAGGCTTACGGTACAGGATGTGACTTGCCAGCAATTCATTTTATTGACCCTTGGCCATATCCTTATATGATGAGACCATTAAAAAGTGTGACCCTCTTCAGCTGAATAAATGCTCTGGGCCCCCGGTCTATATCCCGCCCCACAGCATGCACTGTAGCACTATTGTTGCTTTGAGTGTCACACTATGTTGCAAACACTTAACATTCATCGGACAGTTTGTATTTGGCATGCTAACGTCTCTGAAAAAAAAAAGAAAAGAAAAGAAAAAATGGTATTAAAAGCGCGGGCAAAAGTTTAAAGCTTTATTATTTCGACTGATATACTGAAAGAGTCAGAGCGCTGCCTGAGAATCTGGTTTAGAGATATTTCAACATGATTAATGCAATCATATTTCTTGTCATACTTTTGTGCAGTGGCAAAAAGAAAAACCGAGATCATAAACTCCACTATTATGATAATTATGGGAAATGATTTTGGTTTTGAATGATAGTTGATGCTCTTTGTGTCTCGGTAACAAGAGGATTATGCTCTGTTTTACTTTTCTAATCTATTTTAGGTGTGTTTTAATTTCTGTTTGTTTGTTATCATTTTCTCCTTTTTCCTTCTCGTCATAGCAAGGAGATATCAATGAATCAGACTTAATCACACAATATAAACTAATGGCATATTGAAATCTTGCATCACTGCCCACTGAATGGAATAATGTGACAGGCACTCCATTACTACTCGAATGATTTATCTAAACGGGATAGATTCAACCATCAGGCATGAGGCGTTACCCTCATTAGTAGTATGTTTCACGCGTCATTACAACCTCAGTGCCCCTAATAGTTATAAATTGTTGATGATAAGTGGTGTCACCATTCATTGCTTGCCATCGTCTGGCACATAAATCTTTACTGAATTTCTGAGCTTGTAAATGAAAGTAATGCAAACCGCACGCGGTTAAATATTCAAAATGTCATTATTTTTCTTTTTCCATTGGTGTGATATATTGGTCGCAATCATATCTGAAATTAGCCTTATAGTTGTTTAATCATAAATAACCTTACCTCTTCCATGTGAACATCTCAAGGATATCGCTGCTCCAGGTTTCAAAACATACAGTTGTCATTATGTAACCTTGGATTTCTAATAAATGTGACCGTGCATCTCAAAACGAACATAAAGTCGCACACACTGATTTTGCGTGAGGACTGAAAATAAGTGAAATGGGTCAACCTAGCCGAACTTGAATTTTTCATATTTTCTGAAAGAGCGGGTCTTCTTTTACATTATGCTAAAATTTGGTATTATAAAACGGGCAGGAATTTCTCTTTTTTTTTTTAGCAGTTTATCTCGAACACTTTTGGTAGAATAGTGTGATTAGGTGTGTCTTTAGAATCCCTTTTTCATTTCTGAAAAACCGTGTCCACACTCTTCACTTTCAACTCTAATAACTTTTGAAATGATAGTGCTACTGTTTTGAGAGTTAGCATAAATTATGAACAGAAGGTGTTAATGAGGCATGCTTAATTTCAGTTTAATTTGATAATCCCTTCATTGTTGTTACTCTGGTGGTTTACTGCCTGTTTTTTGTCCCATTCATCGCACAGCCAGCACGGTTTGGTAAAGATTAAGCGCTTGAATAGACACTGTATTTCAGAGCATCTTTTCTCAGTTCACACTTTTCCTGAGTTTGTGCTTTCTTTCAAATATTTAGATAGGTTAGGAGAGTCCACTTGATTTGAGTTATACATCATTTTAAAGCTTAAAGTCTGCTCTTTCAGAATATGGTCTTAACTAAAAATTCATGTCTGGCGACTTTTTGTTTGTTTTGAGGTGCAGAGTCACAAATAGTTTTGCTATTAAAATCCCATTTACACAAATTCCTGATCACTCTCAGGGGATTGGCAATGACTTCCTTACGCCTGTTTTGTAATGCTATTGTTTGGGAAAATTGAAGGTTGATGTCAATTCACGTGGAGTCGAGAAACACACACACGGAATACATGTACAAGATAGTTGTTGTTGTTGTTGTTTTGAGAAAGCGCACATTGGAATCTGTAGTACTGAAGTCGGGACGAAGAGCGACGATTAGTGTAAGGGAATCCTTTCTTCAACTGTGTTCAACGTCACTTAACGTCGGGACGAATAAACAAAGGCATGAAAAGAAAGTACATGTATTCATATGCACGGTTGCTCTTTCATATGAACGTAACGCATGTTTTATTATGGAAATCATCAAACTTGCACAATGCGATATCGTCGCGACGAAGAAATCTCTTAGTGGAGTTCCTCTAGCGGGCTTAAATAATGATGATGTTCACGTGGCGCGTGGGCTCACTATTGGTATTACATTTAGATTTGCAAATTACCAGCGTCTAAGCACTTACATTAAGGGATGAACACTCCAACTCCTCGCTCATCATGCTGCTGATTACTGACATTGTCACCGTCGAAGAGTACACATTCATTGTCATTAAACGTCTATGATATAATATGTTGATTTTAAGGCATTGTCTGGCTACACTAAAAACGAGTCAATTCGAATTGTCAATGCAATTTCTTGGATTTTTGATCCGTTTCTTATATTGAATGGAACTTATCAAACGAGGGTAAGGTATGACATGAATAAACCGACTGCGAATGCCAAAGTGGGTCTCCGCTCCCGTTAAAACTCTTCGTAATATAATGTGACGTGTTACAATGCACTGCCATTTTTTCCCTCTCGCTAAAGAAAGGGGGAGGGGCGGAAGAAAAACAAACAAACAAAAAAAAAATCTATCTATTCTTTTTCATACTCTCGTGACCATACTTTTGTACGATAGCAAAAAAGAAAAACGAATGTCATTAACTCCATGTAATCATAATCCATAATCACGGGAAACGATTGTTCTTGCTGGTGTTCATTTAATCTGTCAATAACAAGTGATTTATGCTTTAGTGGGTTTGTTTTTTCCTGTTTTGATCTAGCTGTCTTTTTTCTTTTTCTTTTATTTCCTCCGTTCCCTTTCCGAAGCAAGGAGATATCAATGAATCAATCATAGTGATGCAATACTCTAACGGCATATTGAAATCTCGCATCACTGCCCACAGAATGGGATTATATTGTATGACGGTCACTCCATTACGACTCAAATGATTTATCTATTGGGATGGATATAATCATCAAGTAAGAATCTGTTTCACCAAGTGATAGAATGTTGTTTGTTTTTTTTTATTTCACTCACCGTGACAGCTTCAGTCCCCATATGGTTAAAAGGATATCGCATCACACTTGCTAACATCGCGATTTTTAAAATCGCGATATTTTGGTCCACCGTTTACACTTACGCAAAAGCATGCGAAGTTTGAGCTTCACGAAACATCGCGATTTTTTGGTCGGTAGTGCGCATGCGTAATTTACCTCTTTTCAACACGGTAGATGAGTGGAAGCGCGCGCTATTCTGTTCGTTTTCACTGCAGGGCAGTATACACGTATTTTGATCACAGCTAGCTGGTTGGAATGTTGAGCCAGGGCTTTTTATCAGTGCAATGCACATATAAATTTGTGCTTCTCGAGACTGTTTACTTACGGTAAATAGAGCTTGCTATATTAGATCACAAACGTAGTAGGTGTGTAAAACTTCATCTACAGCAGCATTCAGGACGATCATGAAATTTTGCCGATATGACGAAAGTGACAAGTAGGACTTGGAAGTTAGGACTGGTATTTTATCAGGCGACAGCAAGAACTCACTCTTGTTACGTACTCCTGTATTCCACAAACAACGTATGAGAGCAGTACGGGCACTCCCGCAATCTGAATCAACGCATTTTCTGGGAGAACATTATTTTGTTAAGTCGTCATGGGGTGATGATACGTGGTTGGAGAACTTCAGGTTTGCTGCTAGTAGTACAAGTAGTTTTCACGTACTAGTTTCATCAGGGAGAGGGAGGTGAGAGACCACGAGCCGATCGAGGATCGGCCGTTCAGACCTGTGCACAGCTGTCCATACCGTGTGTACTAGTACTCTGGCCAGTGACCGACGTACTCTCTACACGTTCGATCCAAAGAGGGATCGGGAGCGCGCGTAAACTCCCGGTGGCATCCGATACCGAAAGTCACGTGATGAAAAATCGCGATATTTCTGCAGCTGGGGTTTACACTCGCTAACTTCGCCTCAAACTTCGCGATGTTTAAAAAAATCGCACTCCGGCTGGCGATTTTTCTGGCGATGTTTCGAGGGCGTTTGGGTGTAGTTGCTTAGCAACTTGCACCCAAATGTCGCGATTTTAGAAAAATCGCGATTTTTCCAAGCAAGTGTAAATGGGCCTATAGTGTCCTTTTTGCATGGTATATTTCCATGACGCAAATCTCTCGTTTGAAGAGGCTACACCCCGTGAATAATGCCAGTGTATATCTTGGCAATCAATGACTTAAAAACCAAAAATATAAAACACCTGTTTCTTGACCCTGGCCTAATCTAAGCATCAGTCACTGCCACAGGGGGGGGGGGGGGGGGGGGGGGGAGGGGCACTCGCGAGAGAAGGAGATTGTTTTGGTTTTGGCATGGGCTATGTATAGCTCCATGGTGCTTGTGTGTGTCGACAAACTTCTACAATGCTCTCCTTCTTATTCCTGTATTTTCGTTATTTATGTGTCAAAAATTTTCGTTCGAAATTCAAAACGGATGACTATAGAATTTCTCAATAGAATATAAAATCTAAAGCTTTAGAAAGAATAGAGAAAATTGAGTGCAGTTTGAATGGTCTGCCACAGACAGATATCCTTATCATGCTCTTACGTAATACGACAGCTGCTGTTGTCATTAAACCCTGGCTTGGCCTCCAGGTTTGTCACGCCTGAGCAGAAAGTTAATTTGCAATGGACAAATACTTCGACTCCCAACTCTCAAACAAAGAATCGTTAGGGGGTATATCACCCCATCACCTTCGTTAAAGTGGGGTCTCGCCTCAAACGAGGGATTGACGGTATGTCTCTAATTACAGGATATTGAATTGGAGGAAATACACACGTAAGACATTCATAAAAAAGAAGAAAAAAAAACATCAAGCGGTATTGCATACAGTAATGTGTCTAATATTTGATGAATATTTATTTCATCATTTTGTTGGTAATTACTGACTGTGAAAAAAAAGGAAAGAAATCATTGAAAATGAAAATTGTTCTTTGAAGTCGGACAGGACATACTTAAGCTACAAACATGAAAAAAAATAAAATGTTGAAGCAATACACCTCCAACCCACATACGTATGAACATACATGCACACTTACAAAAGCGCAAAAAAGAGAAAAAAACAAACAAAGAAACAAACAGCACACACACACACACGCACACACATATTCAATGTTAATTCAATCCTTCGTTATAATGACATACATTCAGAGACACGAGTACACACAATGACTCACACATTTTAAACTGCACCTAGTTCACCACATTGTATATTCACACTGCAAAAACAGTGGTGTTACACTCAACACCTTGGGTGTTAAATCTAACAGCGGCCCAGCTTCAATAAAGGACCACACCATCTGGTGTTGAAGTTACACCATCACTGGTGTTAAGATACTCAAGACCCGTGGGTGTTAAAATATACCAACACCAGCCTCGGGTTTTTTTTTTTCAACACTTCAGAGAGTGTTAAGAAGTTGACACCATTTAAGTTCATTTGACACCCCAACACCAGTGATGGTGTAAGTTCAACACCCATGGTGTTAAAATATACCAACACAAGCTTTTGGTGTTGCTTAGATTATTATCAAGTTGACACCATTTGGTGTTCTTTTGATACCCTTAACACCAATGACGGTGTAACTTCAACACGATTTGTTGTTAAAATCTATACCCCAACACCTGTCATGGTGTTATTTTAACACTTCCAAGTGCTATAAGTTCACATAATTTGGTGTTTATTTGACACTATAAAAGTGTTGATTCAACGCTTCAGAGTGTGAAATAAACTCCCAAGTGATGTCAACTTACTATTAATACTTTGAAGTGTTAATAATATCTTGACATCATTTCACACTCTCCACACTTCAATCGCACAAAATGACACATTAATGTAAGTAGGTGAAATGCAGTCACGTGCTACAAAGTTAAACAAAATATCTAGTAACTTTATGTCACAACAGAACACAACAATTCTATTACATGTAATGATAGCCTCATCTCTACAACATAAGTATTGAAATGAAATACCTTTGGCCCGTTCAGTTGGTTATCTAATCATCTATGCAAATGAGATACATTATAGCAATTGTTGGCTCAATATCAACTTTAAATACTCACTCTGAATACCTTAGGCCTTCTTGGCACTATAAGTTGAATTTTCATATGAAATTTGTACTAGTATTAGATCTTCTTGGCTTTATAATTCAAATGTTCAAATTGAATTGCCTGCTCAGCTGTATAATTCAAATATTCAACATAGATCAGCCACCATACCCCCACCTGAAGCTGAGAGAATTAGCTCAATTACAATATTCTTGTATGCCCTTTATTGAAAAAAAAAGTGTTGTTACCATAGCAACACATTGTTCAACAGTGACATCAGTGTGCTACTCATTTTGAAATACACTGGTCACAATAAATGTACGAAACCTCAAGTCAAATGCTAGAAAGCTGAGGGAGCTTACCCAATTCACAGTATTTTTGTGTGATTTTCATTTAAAAAGATGGTTACCATGGCAACACTTTGCACATCGAAAAATTACATTGCCCCTCTGTGCAATATTTAAAGTCAGATGCTCAAAAACTGAGGGAGATAGCTAAGTCAACTGGTAATGTGTAAGATTTTCATTTGAAAATGCCATTGCCATGATAACACTTTGTTTGAAAATGACAAAAGATGAAATTTGCACATTAACGTCCTACAGTGGTCACATGTGCCAAATTTCAAGTCAATGCTTAGAATGTGAGAGATTTATAAGTCCATCATAATATTTTTGTATGATTTGTATTGAAAAAAAATAATGTTAGCATGGCAACGCATTGTTCCACATTGACGAGAGATGTGTTTTGCACATCTAAAATTTATCTTGTGACAATATATGTCATATCTCAAGTTAAATGCTAAAAATTGACAGAGTTAGCTAAATCCACTTGAAGAGTTTGTTCGCAAAAACCGATAAGTCCATATTTGCCAAATGGAGATATTTGCGATTAAAAATAAAGAGAATGATAAAAAATGTTTTGCTTCTTTTGACCATAACTTCAAAAACGTTCCTTTCAGTATGTAGTGACCAATATATCATTTAAAAGGTATTATTTTGTACTTTATGACAGAGACCGTACTTCAAAATCTTCAAAAATGGACTTATCGGTTTTTGCGAACAAACTCTTCACTTGTAATTTATATGATTTTCATTACAAAATGCCATTACCATGGCAAAACACTATTTGACACTGACGAAAGATGAAATTTGCACATGTACATAATACAGTGGTCACATGTTGTTGTTGTTGTTGTTCATTTTCCATCTGTGAAGATGGCTGGATAGCCCATATTCAGCTACACTAAGCTGGTCATCCATGGGGTCCAGTTGGATGTGGGGTGGGACCACTTCACCGGGTTAGACACCCTGCTCTTTGCGATGAATGAATGAAGCGGGATCTTTTACGCGCATGAGCTGTGACGCTCTCATACACGGGACCTCCATTTTATGTCCTATCCGAGGGACAGAGTGTTTTGCCTCTTGCTAGAGGGGACGGTATGTTTACACACAACATTGCTCAGTCCAGACTCGGGTTCGAACCCGGGCCGCGTGATCGTGAGGCAGACGCGCTACCGACTGAGCCAACTCACCGCCCATGTGCCAAATTTAAAGTCAAACGCTCGAAATCTGTGGGAGTTAGTAGCTGAACCCACATATTTTTGGATTTGTATAAAGATGCTGTTGCCATGGAAACGGATTTATGACCCTCACAAAAAATGTCTAGCACGATAACATAATATAGTGACCATATGTATCAAATTCCAAGTTAAATGCTGAATAAAAAACTAAGAGAGCAGCGTGATCCACACAATGTTGTATGATTTGTTTAAAAACTGCTGTTGCCATGGCAACATATTTCTGGACACTCGAATTTCAACAGAATAGATTTAAAACTGAGAAGCTTGATCCACATTTTGTATTTGTAATCTTTATGAAAATTTGATGTTACCATGATAATGCATTACTCCACACTGACAAGAAAAAACAAAACACCGTGTCTAGCATAAATATGTAAAGGTTACAAGCTCGTTCTATGTCCCCTGGACTAAAAGTGCACTTCATCAATATCATCAGCCTCAGTTCCTCAATCACATTGCCGTAGAACTGTATTTGGAGTACCTTCACAATTTCATTCAATTTCACAGTGTGTCTTCTAAAACCACCTAACGAATCAACTTATGTCCGTGCACAGGCCCCCTGGTAGCATTTTATTGTTTGTCCATCACTCAGTCCTAGTTTATAAGGCAAACAGTGAAAAATAAAAGCAGAGTTTCAGTGGGAAACTCTCCAACAAAGAATGCATTGCTGCACTTTTGATTTGCAAGTTTAGATCTCAGTTCACGAACTCCGGGTGATTCCGAATGTCCTAAGGTTGAGGAGAGGTTTTGCATACCGTAGACCAAACACATACATGTATTCAATGCGCTTTGAACAATGTGTCGAAGGCACTCTGAATGATATCACCAGGGCAGGGTAGTACAATGACGTAATATTGGTCTATGTTATCCTTCTAACGTCCTCTGTCCAGCAAGCAGAGCTGCCTATGCTTTTGCCTTCCCTCTTCAAGTAGTGATCAAAGCTAGCATCAGGCTGAAAACGTGAGGAAACAATGAAATAGAAACAGACATATTGTATGAATCTATTACAAATAAAAACTGGACAAATTTGACTGTGACCGTTAATCCGATTCCAAAATGCAATTACCTGGGCGTCACCGGGGGGGTGCGTTGGGTGCGGACGCACCCCCCTTCAGACCCCCCCCCCCTCCAAAAAACAAAAAACAAAAAAACAAATCACCACTTCAGTCTGCGAGCGACCTCAACACCGGACGCTAAATAATTATTCTTGTTTTTTTTATATATTTTGCACCAGGGGCAACAAATTGTGGACAAAAAGAATTTTCATCCTGGGCTCTGTCAGCACTGCTTTTATAAATATCTACGAGTATTCTACAGTGTATACTTTTTATCGACGGTCCTGTACATCCGTACGGTACAGAGCACGAACCCGTTTGCATGTAAGTGTGCTAATTACAAGTATGTAGGGTCTATATAATATTATGTACAGCACGTTACTGCTGACCAATGCATATTGATAACGCGAGCCTAAGTGCGAGCCTTAGCCTCATTAAAAAAAAAAATGGAGGGGCAAATATATCCTTTGCCCCCCCCCCCCATAATTCCTGAGACGAGAAGATTCTCTTGCTTTTTTGACAGAAAAAAAAGTTTACCCCATCAAAACATTGGAAGGGCAAGCATTTTATAGTTTTGCCTCCCCCCCCCCACCCCAATAAATAATTGGTGAGATGAGATTTTCTTGCTTTTCGAAAAAAAACAAAAGTTGCCTCCATAAAATGTTCGAGGGGCAAGCGCACCATATCTGCCCCACCCCACATAATTATAATTCCCGAGATGAAAAGATGTTCTTGCTTTTTTGTTAGAAATCTGTCCAATTATTTCACCCAAAGTGTGCACCAGATGGCAGTTTGCTGAATTTCAATTCTAACAAGCAAAGTCTCGTGTGAGAGGGGGATACCTCTTCCTACACCTTCCCCCGTTTGATCTATTTTCCACGAACTTAATACACCTATAGATTAACAGATTTACAAATCTGTCACTTTACTTTAAAAAAAAATTGGGGGAGGGGATATTATCTCCTTTCAATTAACAATTAACCCTTTCCGAATGGCGCAGCCAAGGGGGAGGGGGGGGGGGGGCGATGGGGCAGTCGCTCTCCCCCCCCCCCCCCCCAGATTTTGACTGGGGATTTGGAAGGCGGAAAAAATATAATCTAATATGGGAGAGGTATCTTACCACCCTCCCATTGCCTTGTCCCTTCTATAGACTAAGTACACTTTAGGAAATGACAATTTCCGGATTTTCCACAAAAAGTGTGCTTCAGATCGCTTTATTTCAATTCTAAAAACTCAAAAGCTCCATCGAGCGGGAGGGGGTATCCCCCTCCCACATCCTCCCCTTAAGCTCTACCTCACTATACTTTGTGCATACACAGAGATGATAACACTCGGAATAAGAGCCATTAACATTTCACCTCTTGCTTGGTCGCGTTCATGATACAACTGTATTCGGTGAAAATATTACAACTGGAAGTTTATTTTGATGATACTATTTTATAGGCAAATGTTTAATAATAATCTACATTAAAATACACTGCTACCTTAAACAAGTGGGACTGTTTCAAGTCGATAAAACCAGAAAAATATGCATCAAATTGCACCATTTACAACATCAATATGTAAGAACGTTTCACCTTTGGAGGGGGGGGGGGGGGACACCTCGTCCCACATCCTCCCCCTTGCTCACTTCGCTAGCTCTTGCTTGGTCGCGTTCATGATATTCGGTGTAAATACTAAAATAGGAAGTATATTTGGATGATACTATTTTATAGTCAAATTGTTCAATGATAATCTACGTCAAAATATACTGCTACCTTAAACAAGTGGGACTGTTTCAAGTCGATAAAACAAGCAAAAACCCGCATCAAATTGCACCATATACAACATAAAAATGCAAAAAGTTCTCACCAAGCTTGGTTTTCCTGAAAACCCTAAAAGTTTGGGGATTCAGAGATTCCTGAATTCCAAATGTCTGTCAAAAAAATCTCGTTACATTTAGTGTCAAAACGCACCCCCCTTGAAAAAAAGCTGGTGACTCCCCTGAATTAGATCGACTCGGTCATACATAGACTCTCACGTTTTATTCACATATGATTATTTAAACAATTTTCAAGCTACCACGCTCACGGAAGGAACTAATAAAAGGTCTTTTTGCAATTCTGTCATTTTCAAGATTCTCAAGTGCACTATGTAATTAAGTGTGGCAACATACAATGTAAGTACAGGGAAGAGGCGAATTCCAGCAGGGATTTTTTTTTTTTTCCAGAGATTATTTCAACAAATCAACCATCAAAGTAGACATTTTCCCTCACCTGAATCATAAAAAATAGCGATGATATACAATTTGGACTCATTTGTGAAATTTAGGATCAGTTCTGAAAGGACAAGTGCCGGTTATTACCAGGGGCTGTGATTTCCCTATCTCGCTGCCATTGCATCATAGATCTAGTGCACTGTCATTATGGACTCCGGGGAAATTACAGTTTACCGGTTTTACATGTACGTCACCAAAATTAGAGTACGAGCATATTATTGTATGTAGGCGGTTAGCAAACTCAATAGATTCTAGATTCACGCGCAAACACTAGCTTCCTAGCTAATCTGAAAACATCAAGCAGTGCTACATCGGGTCAGGAGACACCCCGAGCCCCCTTAACCGCGTGTTTTATGCTCTTTTTAGAGCTCTATTTGCTACTAATTTAAAGCTCCAAGATTGGATGTCAGTAAATAAACGGTAAGTTAGACTACTATGCCACACCGGTGCCATAACGTTTTATAAAATGGGTTCAAGAATGTAGCCAATTGGAAGCGCTGAAATGAGTCACGTGTGCTTGTATTAATTTCTCACTAACATCCACGGCCGACGTCACAATGTTTGCACTAACAGTGCGCACTCAATCAGTTGTTACAAGTGCGTCGCGCGCTACTATACGCGTTGTCAATCCTGTAAACAACTTCTAGTTCGGGCTGCCGGCCGGCCTTTCTTGTGTGCATAACATGTGTGGCGTACGATACGTACAGTATTTATATGTGCGGGATTTCCGAGTGCGACGTGCGTAAATGTTTGGGACAAACATCTTCGGACACCTTGATCCACAAAGGTACGTGAAAAATAATGTTAGATTTTGACCCATTTTATAAAACAAATGATGCACAGGATTATTTCGTGGCGTTAGTGGAGATGCAGCTCACTCTCGAGTATTTACAATGTAGTGCAATATGCACTCGGCTTCGCCTCGTGCATGTTTCACAATTGTAAATACCCTCGAGTACGCTACATCTCCACTAACGCACTCTATCCTGTGCATCTTTTGTATAATAAACTCTAACGTGCTAAATAAGATCTACGGCACTGGGCTAGGGCGGCTAGAAAGTCTAGAGTAGACGCCTATATGCTATAGGTCTATGAGTATAAGGCCTAACGTTAATAGACCTAGTCTAGTGGAAGATTTAACGTTAGAAATCTACGCTAAGGCAAGGCCATGGCATAAACTAGAGCACTTGCAATCGAGCACATGTATCCCCCGAACCCGTCTCCCATACCCCATCTGGATTACTTTTTTGGCCAGAATGTTGTATAATATGGCAACTGTCGCAGGATACAATAACATCCGACGAGAAATGAGGCTAGTATATATAGCACATACAAGGAATATGGCATGTCATCCTATAGAAGTTTGAACAATGAGAGCGTTGGCAATGAAAACTTTTGTTACCTAGAATAACCACTCCCCATAAACCTCCATTGCAAGTTTCAATAAAATCCGAAAAGAAATGTGGCTTATAGAGTATATACAAGAAATGTGACATGGCCTCCAAGTCGGAACACTGAAGGCGCCGTCTCCACAAACTGTTGTGTCCTTCATGTAGAATGACCACCCATACACTTCTTTAGCAAGTCTGAGTAAAATCCACTTACAATCAAGTTATTGCCTAAATAAGAATGCATTTTTGCAAATTTTGACATTATCAGAGAGACCTTTGACCCTGTTTAAGGTGGAACAGTGGGGGCAGCATTATCAATAGATGTAGGTGTATAGATTTGACTATGATACATCTACGTACCGAATTTGGAAAAAAAAAATCGGTCAAGAAACAAGGCCAGCGTCGCACACATAAGCAGACCCTGTTAAATTTAGCTTTTCATGTATAAAGACGGAACAAGCGAGGGTGCCACTACCAAAAACAATATAGGCATCTTCATTTCACTATAATGCACCTTTTTGCCAAATTTGAAAAAAAAAAAAATCTGATGAGAAATGTGGCTGATAGAGCACACACAAGAAATGTCCATTGACATCCAAGTCGGAACACTGAGCCGTCACCACAACCTGTTGTGTCCTTCATGTGGAATGACCACCCATACACCACCTTAGCAAGTCTGAATAAAATCCATTGAGTAACAATTAAGTTATTGCATAAATAAGCACTTTTGCAAATTTTGACATGATCAGGGTGACCTTTGACCCTGTAAAATGTGGAACAGTGAGGGCAGCATTATCAATGGGTAGGCCCTATAGGTGTATAGATTTGACTATGATACATTTACATACCAAATTAAAAAAAAAAAAAAAAATCGGTCAAGAAACAAGGCCAGCGTCGCACACACAAGCAGACCCTTTTAAATTTACCTTTTCATGTGTAAAGACGGAACAAGCGAGGGCGCTATCACCAAAAACAAAAGGCGTCTTCGTCTTACCATAATACACCTTCATGCCAAATCTGAAGATGATCGAAGAAGAACCGCAGCCAGTAGAGCGTTCACAAGAAAAACTCTGCGGCGAACGCGGCGCAACGAGGCCAAATCCATAGTATCCTCCGAACTCTGTTCGGGGGATACAATGACGGGGTGACCAAACTTCGAGCACATCTTCTAGGCCTGTAAAACTAGGTCCCCTTCATTGCAAAGAACGCAATATTTAATCAACATTTTCTCAAAATCTGAACATCTACATTAGATCCCACTTAATTTCTAGATGTAGCGCTAGAACACCTCTGGGCTCTAAGAACCTAACGTTACTAGTCGTTAGACCTAGACTTACGTTAGTAGACGTCTCGACTAGTTAGATTCTAGTAACAAAATCATTCGGTTTGATAGATACCTAAATCGGAGAACAAAATTTTAGACTACGAATGTGTTCAAGAAGAAAGCTTATTAACCCGTTCCTTCCGCAATTCTCTGAGTGCCTTTAATGCCCCCAAACGAGATTCTTTTCGTCCGTCGACAGAGAGGCACACAGGTTGGTAATCCAGCTGTGTGAAGGCAGTCAAGCGGTTCATTGTGTCCCCCTTTCTACGGTCAACTACATGTACATGTACCCGGGAACAATGGAAATATCGATCGGGTGCGAGGTATGAATAGAGCGTGCGCTGATGAGCTCTCAGAATCTTTTGTTCTACACAAAACCAGGTACCTGAATGAGGTGACTGGGGTCAGCGAACCCGCATTTCTAACTGATCTCAGCCTTGATCATTATGTACATGTTCGTACGAGTTTACAGCAGAACAAGCAAAAAACTATAATCAGGAAAAGGTACATAATACGGTAAAACCCTTTTTTTTAAACAGCAGGAGAACAAATCCTGATAGAATAAACTCTGATATTTTTATCAAACCCACTTTTCTGAGCATTTTAACACAAAGAAACATGAATTTAGGCCACTGAAGCAGGCACCCTTGTCTTCAATTTGGGAACCTGGTAAACCAGGTTCCCGTAAGGAACGGGTTAACGTAACGCGATCGCGGTCTATCGATTAGACCTAACAGTTAGGCCCTAAACGTTACATGTCATACGGAGAGGTTTCGAACTTCGTCTTCGTGCACGCCAGTTTAATAGCAGTTTACCGTACCGGTACAAGCACAATACAAATAAACGACTTGTGCTAAACAAAGATCCATCAGAGGGAAGACAACTAAAATGTCATGGAAGCATTTGGTAGCACATTGTGAAAATTTGATGATATTATTTTCTCTCAAAATGAAGATTATTTATACATATTTGTAGAGTTCAAGAAATAATGATCCGACATCTTTGTTGTTTTACCTGTGCGACTCTGATAGATTCACAGGATCTAGTTCAGACCCGCATTGAGCCGAAAGCACGGAGTAATAAAATCGAAGCAATTTAAAGGGAAGCAGTCCTGAGATTTTCACTGTAATGATAATTAAGAAGAGTGAAAAACATAACCTTTCACCAGTTTATACGCGTGTAAATGAAAAACAGTCTCCGTACGCGATTTTTGAAAAATAATTCCTGCAAGCGATCGTGTAAGAGCCGGCAAAAAGATGCTACGTAGTGCATGCCTTGACCAAAAGATCGGTCTGTATCTGTCCGTCGGGGAATGTTCCGCGGAGACTGCGTCTGGCTTCACGGATTCCCTCCGTATACAGACCGAAGTCAATGATTGCGGCTCCTGTGTGGAGCAGTCGCGCACAGATCAAACGTTACGATAAACCAAATTTAAGACAGCTTTTTTTACGTTCAAACAAGTTTGACATGACATGACACATTATGCAGCAATATTTGGGATAAATTTCTCAATTGTGCAATCGAAATACTCACATAAACTCGGTTATAACACAGACATTTTATCGATATCGCAACATCGCCGTTCGCAAGCTGTAAGTCGCCATTTTGAACCTGTAAGCCAATCACATGCGAGGTACGTGTTTTAGTAAAACAAACACGTAGAAACTACCTCGCATGTGATTGGCTAATAGATTCATAGTGTATGTTTCTGCAGTTTGAACGTGACGACGCGACAGGCTGTGTTTTACGTTGAAAATTCTCGACTAAAATTTTGGATTATTCATTAATCTGGTGAGTTTAATGTATTCTTAAAAAGCTAATTTCACTATACAAGCTTAAATTTGCCGACCTAGGGCCGTGAATGGGACGCTATCGAGAAGGGTGAGGTACCTCACCCAATTTTCCATAGAGACAGTGGTTAAGAACATCCACACAGCAATGGGTACTGCAACCTTCCGTCTGTCTACGGAGGACAGCGTTAATGGCAAAATATAATAAAAAGAGTCCTCCGGACAGACGGATCTTTCTGTCTAGTGCATGCCCTACTCACCAAGTTGACAGCCGTGCCTCTACAAACCAATTTAAGTGTTGAAAGATTAGTTGCAATTTTATCATATAATGTGAAAGTTTGTGGTTTTATTATTTCAAACAAAATATTTTAAGCTTAGATATATATAATTCATGAAAAATCTATATTGTTAACATACATTTATACGTATTTTTAAACCAAATATACCAAGAACTTGACATCAAATAGGCATGGTCCTTTTCTAGCTTCCGTCCGTGTTGCATACTTCTTAGCGTAGAAACCACTCTCGCGCGCGAATTCTTACATATTCATGTACACAGTATAGGCCTACTCCGTCTAGCTGATTTTGCCGAAGATAACCTGTGCATGAGAGAGTCGAATTCTTCAAAGAAAACATTGTTTGTATCTCAATATTTCTGTAAGTAGTCAGATATCGCCTTTCCTCGAAAAAAAAAAAAAAAATATGACGTGAGCCGGGAAGGGTAAACACATGGGGTCGTAGGGATATGGTTTAGCTCCACTTTGCCATGCATGTCCAGTCGGCACTGGCAGCAGCTAGCTCAGTGGCACTGTACTGCGGTCCAACCCCGGCTGTAGCCCCACGGTAAATGAAACATAGCTAGCCACTTTCCTTACCTCTCTTCGCTTTTTTCCCTCGGTTCTCTTCGAAGTCGATGCTCGAGGTGTTTCTGTTTTATAACTCATGTGAGCAAATGGTCGGGATTGCATCTGGCTTGAGGAGTTTTTATCGGTTTATAACCGAGGGCCACAGCCTGCCGGTCCACGTAAAAACATCGCTTCTCAAATGGTCCACGCACGGGTAGGTCACAACACGATATCGAGATTTTGTAGGCCCTAGGTTTCTTATATTCGGCATCGTTGTACCGAGATTTCCCAGCTATACAGCGCACCTTTCACGATACTTTTGTGGGTCTGGGACGGAAAAAGGGATTTTCCTGGGAAATTTTCGGCACGATTCGAGCAAAACTACTGATGTAAGATAGCCTGACCAGACGACGCTGAATGCGGTCGCCCCTATAGTGTAGCAGGCCTGTAGCTGTGTAGAACGTTTCTACCCACAATCTGTACTTACTACAAAGAACGTACTGCAGTATGCATGAGCGGCGACAGGGCTGCAGCTGCGCTTGTGATTGACTGGAAATGTGTGAAGGGCAAACCGCGTACGGGGTATCTACCGTAGATCTAGTTGTACCGTCCACACGTGTACTGTGCGACTATAATACACAATACATACACACACACACACACACACAACGTAGAAACAATGTCAAATACTACAGTGCACTTCCGTTACAACGAACACGGTTATAACGAAATTTCGCATTATAACGAAGTAAATCTTCCGGTCTCAAAATTATCACCATTAAAGTCTATGGTACAAAATTTGCTTATAACGAACACGGTTATAGCGAAATTTCCGTTATAACGAAGTCTTTTCCGAGCGCCACAGACAAAGAAAAACAAAAGAAATGTGCTCCGTTATAACGAAATGCGAATTGCTTTCGAAAATACGTAGCGGAACACGTCTCTGCATGGGTGAACGCTAATTGCGACAGCCGCCACACGCATTTTGGCGGCTGCTCCGTGCTCCCATTCAGATCTTCATGTTGAACAAACGGGTGCCTTTGCGGCGCTATATTTCCTTAATTTTTCGACAGAAACTACTGTACTAGGAATACTTACATGGGTCGATGAAACCTAAATGACTATCATCGGCGACTGTTTGATGCATTTCATTGCTTGTGATGCACAAAATAATGTCTTATAAGCAGCTCACCGATGTTCACGGAATTCACAATCACTTGCACAAGCGCACAGAATACTTGAACTGTATTGCTAGCCTTTTGTCAAGGCCCTCTCGCTGTAACGGAAGAGCGAACGGACGAGCGAAGCTAGTCCATCCAAGCGCACAGCGCTACCCCACTCTGCTGGGCTCTCCACACCATACAGCGAGAGGGCCTTGACAAAAGGCTACGTATTACTTGCTACAGACGTAAATATCCATAAATGAATGATACACGCCAAAAAAATGAAATAACAACAACAACAACATGCTGCTGCAATTTTTTTCCGTACCCATAATACGCCGAAGAAATGTGTTCCAGTAATGCTGCTTGAATTGCTTACAAAATAACAATAATAACAATAATGTCTTGATCATGCACATCAATTAGGTCTTCACACTGAGTTCATGAATATTCATTTACAATGTTACTAGTATTATGTACATCGACGATGCGGCCGATGGGGGGGGGGGGGGGGGGGGACAAGGAAAAAAGAAAAACAGGCGAAAATACTAGCAATAAAAGCATCAACATTAACTTGTCCTTTCAATACGATTATATAATCGAGACAACTATAAAAAAATTATGAATTATGATACATAAAATTTTATAGAAAAAATGCAAAAAAGTCAAAACTTAGTGATAGTTATTGAATTAGGAAATTACAAATGGAATGAGAGGGAAATTACTCAGACGCGGTTCTAGACTTTTGGCGTCAGTTTGGTGTGGCTACGGGGGGGGGGGGGGGGGACTCTGACAGTTTTTTTTTTTCGGAATTTTTCTCCCGTTTTAATTATAACAGGGGTATATCCGCGCACATGGGGCACCCTCTCACCACAAGTGACAAGCAAAAAAAAGCAAAAAACTAACAAAAACAAAAACAAAACAAAACACAGATTCCCAAGGCTCTCCAACGCGACACCTGGTCCAGCATAAGGGACTTGAGGGGGGAAATGACCAGGGTTTTGTGGTGTACCTTGGGGCGTAGCTAAAACATGAGAATAGAGAGGTATGAGTTCAGTTAGTTGGAATGAAACACAATGAATATGCGTATATTGGAAGTATTGGGTGATTCACAAGTGAACACCCTTTATCCACACCCTGCTTGATATCTTAGAATGAAGAGATTTAATAACTTTGTTTTTTGGTATACAGCTGATGTCCATTTGAGATAATAAATGTAAGATCGTTTGTTTCTCACTGAGCAGCTTGTTAAAATGAAAATAGTAAATTGTGAAAATTGTTCCCTTTGTAGAAAGGAAATGGAAGACATTGTACATTTTACATATAAATGTAATTTCAGTCAGGAAATATGGTACAAAACAATGGGATGGATATTTGGTTGTACTCAAATATGTGTTGTTTTTTCTATAGAGAATAGAAACTTATTCGGGTTTCAAGAACCCACTAGACTTTTTTTTTCATTGTTTTGTTTGTGATTATATATTCTTCCCTTTTCTAAAATGTAATGGTTTTGTTTCTTATTTATTCATGTATCAGAAATGTAGTTACGTTTATTCTTTGTTTGTTTTATGTCATTGATATGTAGTTGTATGAATTATGTTACTACAAATATGTGTTGTTTTATTTTGTGTATATACAGGGTGCCATTGTAAAGCAGTGAGCAAACTGAATGTGCCTACCCTGTATCTTTTTAAAGAAAACATGAATAAATAAATAAATAAATGAATAAATAAATAAATAAATAATAAGAACAAAGAAATGATGCACTCAACTGCATTCTTATCATCATTAAAGATTAGCTATTCTGGCATAAATTGAACAGCAAAACACCAAGGTTTGAGATGGTCGAACAAAAGGTTGTTCAGTATTACAATGATAAGAAATATATTTTTGATGTGTCTGGTAAACAGGAAAAGTTTGATAAAAATGGTTAATGGTCCATAGAACCATATTCATCATATTCATAAACATGAAAACTTTCATATACTCTGAACCAAAGTTAGATTTATGCTTGATCATAATTACTTTAATTACCCATTGTAAAATACAGTTAACAATGTGTATTAAACTATGTATTTGTTCAGAGGGCCTCCAAACAATTAAGAAACAATACAAATAACATATTTTGAAAATAAATGAAAGGGATTCAAAGCAAACCATTGCCTTCATAGTCATGATCAAGATCTGGAATTGCTGTGAAGAATATTTTTGGATTTTTTTTTTTTTTTTTTTTTTTTTTTTTTTACCAGTAATATTTTAAGATTTCATTCATCTCATGTCACATTCATTATCAGACCTAGACTACCCATTTTAAATTTTCTGTTGGCCTATCTAGTCTACTTACTTTGTCCATCATCAAATGGTGCAGGGCAAAGCACAAACTTTTCCCAAACCCAGTTGGGAGGATAGCGAATGTGTGGTTTGCAATAGAATCGCTCATTATCTTCTTTTGTTCTTTCTTCAACTGAAACCCCACCTCTTCCTCTATCTCACTGAAGATGGCATCCATGCTGTGATTCAAATCACAATTCTATATAAACTAGACTGTTATTGTATACAAAATGATACAGTACTGTACTACAGTATTGCAAACATTGAAAATGAACTGTTTGATGCATATTCATTTCACCTTGTAATTATGCACTGAGTAATTATGCATTATTCATATCCTTGAGCTTCCCTACCGATGACGTCATTATTTACGCATGCGTAGATGCGTGCAAATGGATACACGTTCAAAATGGCAGCAAGGCTCTCCTCACTGGGGCAGGTCGATTACTCCTAAAAAATGTGGAAAATTTTGCAGTTTCCAGATGAATTGGTGAGAAGAACCAAACCAATGAAGTAATCTATACTTCAATGTTGATTGTTACTGTGTTCATTATCGACATTTAGTTATTGTTTATTTGTGAAGT
Source organism: Diadema antillarum (assembly GCF_040938485.1). Classification (NCBI taxonomy): domain Eukaryota; kingdom Metazoa; phylum Echinodermata; class Echinoidea; order Diadematoida; family Diadematidae; genus Diadema; species Diadema antillarum. The sequence continues at coordinate 846,471 of NW_027271883.1, forward strand.
CGCCGCATGTGGCAATAGGGGAGCTATTCGTTATTCTCGCATAAGCGAAACTGCGGGGAAACCGCCAGGACCGCGCCTGGCGGCGCGGTCTCCGGGGCTAGGGTGAACGCTTGACACCACTGTGTGCTCGCTCCTTGTGTCACGCACAATATCTGAGGGGAACTTGCGTTTATTATTGTAATATAGTTATCCCATCACATTTCACATAGCTTTCCAGTGTACGAGGAGTATTCAGCAAATATGATATATATACGTGGTTCCTTGTTTTCGTTATATATTGTATTTGTTCGGTTATAACGAAATTTCGTTATAACGAAAGAAAACTGCCGGTCCCGAGCATTTCGTTATAACGGGTGTGCACTGTACTACACGTAGTAGCCACCGGCGTCTTCATGCATCCGGGTAACTAGGGAGCGTACGGATAACGAGCAGAACACGGCTGGGAAGAGCTGTGCATCGGTGACGTCTGACTCTCCGCCAGGACTTGCTCATTAGCATATTCACCATGCAGATTCACACTTTTTCAACCAAAATTTACGAGCTTATTTGGTGATTTGAAAGTTTGTTTTCGGTGAAAGTAGTTCATTGGAGGTACCAACAACAACATAATATAATATATATTTTTTTAAATTTCGTGAGGACTGCTTCCTTTTAAGATGGCATGTCTGCATGGATCATTTTGAGTGGAATTCATGACTGTGATTGATATGCATGGACGGCGTTGTTGTGACTATCTACCTAACGTTACATTATTAGTAAAACAATGAAGCCGACGTGATACGGCGTGATACGGCACATCACAGCGTGTAATTGGGTATGTAGAGACTCGCGGTTTGTGGAATTAGAATGACTGTTCCTATACGTTGGGGAATGGAACGCATCGTGAAATATGAACCGCAGTGACCGAATGTGATCGGCAGCGTCAGTCAAACCACATCGATAATTTCGTTGAATTGACAAAACTGAGTGATGATGATATGTGTACAGAAGACCCGACTAGCAAGACTACGTAGAGTATCTACAGTAATGTCAGTATATTGATAAGTACAGCTGTATAACCATAGGAATGTCCGTTTAATGAAGACAGTGATATCCTACGACAGATAAAGAATCAGAACTGAATTTATCAAGGAAGAATTCAAGTACAATAGTCGACTTTTCTGTCATTCATGATGATGATGGAGGTTAGAATGAGGCTCACGCCTTCCGCCTCACCAGCAGAGTAGTCTTGTGTACTGAGACGTAACCTGATATATACTGTACTAGTCTAGACTAACTAGATCCAGCTACCAGAGGGTCAGATTAAAGAGGAAATTAATCAACTTCAACTAAACTGTACTACTGGTATTCCGATGCACTCCTAACGTTAGACATTTCTAAATAATGTAAGATGGAAATAAAATAACCAGGAGATGGTCGAGTTGATGCTAGGGGAGGAGCAAATACCATACATGATATGAAACCACCTGATTATGGGGATGCTGCTGCTAGCAACGTAGGCATATCATCACTACCCTTCCTATGCCAGACTTGAGAAAGGAAGATATCGTTTATGATAGAAGTTATGACGAAGAAAATGATGCATGCTCATCTGTTAGCTCAGCATCTATACTACTAGAACAGGCAGTGAACGAAGGGAGCAGAGAAAGATGGAAATAACGGTAAAGCTGACGACCCTAGAGAGGAGACGAGGAAGTTAGAAGAGAGGAAAATGTCATTGAGGCAGTAACCAGAGTTTTTCTATTGCATAAAGCTTAACCATTTTTTTTTTCTCAGGTTAATGTTCTAGAAACTCAGGTTATATAACCTTAGCTCTCTGACCAAAGGTTAAATCTAAATTTATCTGGTCACCCCCATTAAGAGCTACCAAGGCTGCCATTCTGGAAACAATTCAGCTAGGAATTGGACTAGGAGAACTGCTGCGCGCCGTTTGTTCATTCATTTCTCGGAAGATTTCGGTGCAGGAGTCGGAAACGCAGTAGAACAGCTAGAAAGTTCTAGCGGTTAGTAAGACTCTACTAGATCTAGGCCTAACAGTTAGATCTAAAAAATTCTCTAATTAGTTCTATCTTTAGTAGGTGTCTAGGCCCTATGTTACTAGGCCCTAATCGATCTAGATCCAGGTTCTTACTTCCTAGTTAGAATCTTCTCATTAGTTCTATGTTAGACACTACTAGATCTAGACTCTAGAACAATCTAACGTTAGTTCTAAATTCTACAAGGCCTGACTTTAGAGCCATAACCCCTAGATACGTGAATGAAGGTAGCACCAAAGAGGTAGATTCAATAGTATTAGAGGTAGGCCTACTTAACTGCAAGTAGCTGTAACAACATACAGTAGCCTGACTAGTAACCGCTCACCCCTTAGCGCACGAGTGCAGTACCGCGAATTGCATATCTGCCCTACATTCTCGAATACGCACTGCACGCACTGCAGTACGCGTGTGCGCAATGCTAAGAATTCGATGCTCAAACAAATTGCAATATTCAAAGTATTCACGACTATTTTATTATGTTTAAATGCAATTAGCCACATCTGGAGATTCCCGATGGCCGGAAAGGTCTCGTCTACTGAAGTTAGTGAGTAGGCCGTGATTTTTTATTTAAAATCCCGCAAAGTTGAGATAAGTCGTACGAATAGGCGCTAGTCGTCGACCTGACAACTGTCGGCAAATAACTGAACGATAGTAGTGTACGTATTTACGTGGAATTGCGTACGCGAACAAAAAAAGTTCGAAACTCGTACAGAGATGGCTCTTGACTAGTAACCGTGCACCCCCCCCCCCCACTAATTACGTGTGTACAGTATGTGGCGCGTGCGCTTTCAGACCACTGATTTATTACCTCCCCCTTCTCCCCGCTAACTATCCTCTTGGATTTCCGACGAAGTGGGAGGCCCCCGAAAATTCAGATTTTGAATTATAATCAAAGCAATTGACATTTAATGCATTCCTCTATTGTGACATTGCTATAAATACATTATATACATACATATAATTATATATAATACAAGTATATACGGTTACAACTCGATCGTTATTCATAAGGTTCGTTATTTAGTCCCAAAATGAAATAAGGTTTCAAGTAAAAATGTCCCCGTCTCTCGAACATTATATCGAGTTTCCCGAAGTATACGTTCCAGGAAGTCAAAAAAGGAAATTGCAGCTAATGAAGCAATATCAGGAGATGATTTCATAACTCACATGAAATCCAACCAGAAAAGAGAGTTGAAGAAAAGAAAGGAAGAGAAAGAATAAGGTTCGTTATTTAGTCCCAAAATGAAATAAGGTTTCAAGTAAAAATGTCCCCGTCTCTCGAACATTATATCGAGTTTCCCGAAGTACACGTTCCAGGAAGTCAAAAAAGGGAATTGCAGCTACTGAAGCAATATCAGGAGATGATTTCATAACTCACATGAAATCCAACCAGAAAAGAGAGTTGAAGAAAAGAAAGGAAGAGAAAGAATAAGGTTCGTTATTTAGTCCCAAAATGAAATAAGGTTTCAAGTAAAAATGTCCCCGTCTCTCGAACATTATATCGAGTTTCCCGAAGTACACGTTCCAGGAAGTCAAAAAAGGAAATTGCAGCTACTGAAGCAATATCAGGAGATGATTTCATAACTCACATGAAATCCAACCAGAAAAGAGAGTTGAAGAAAAGAAAGGAAGAGAAAGAATAAGGTTCGTTATTTAGTCCCAAAATGAAATAAGGTTTCAAGTAAAAATGTCCCCGTCTCTCGAACATTATATCGAGTTTCCCGAAGTACACGTTCCAGGAAGTCAAAAAAGGAAATTGCAGCTACTGAAGCAATATCAGGAGATGATTTCATAACTCACATGAAATCCAACCAGAAAAGCGAGTTGAAGAAAAGAAAGGAAGAGAAAGAGAGAAAAACAAATGAAAAAAAGAAGAAGGCACAAAGACATTGAGAAAGAAGAGGGAAGATCTAAAGAATAAGATAGAAGAGATGAAGTTGGGTACAGGAAATAGAAAGAAAGATCACAGAGATGGGATTGTGATGAGGATAGAAGAAATGAACCAGAAGGAAGAAATGAAGTTGGGAGAATCTGAGTGCAAAAAGAGAGAGAGAGAGAGAGAGAGAGAGAAGTGAGTTTGGAAGAAGAAATGTAAAACAAGAGAGAAGAAAACAAAGAAGATGACTCTACGAAGGAGAATAGCGTAGAAGAAAAGAAAAAAAAAAGAAGAGGAACAAAAAGGAAGGAATTGAATCAGATGATGTTAGATATGTATGTCCAGCATGCAGGAAAGAAGAAGCCGTAGAAGATTAATGGGTTTCTTGTGATTTTTGTGACACATGGTTGCACTTGGAATGCAGTGAACTAAAAAATAAGGTTGAAGAAGACATATCAAAATACATGTATCGGTGTCCTTTCTGCTGAACGATAATTTTTGCATGCATGAAAAGTCAGTTTTCTTCTCTTAATTACGGACCCCCCTCCCCGCCTCCATATTATAGGGAAAAAAAGCCTGGTTACGGGCGTGGTTTGCCTCCATGACATCCAGGCAATCACATTTTGGTATTTAGAGGTTAATGTAAACAGTACGTTGTATCTATGGTGCCCAATTTGAATGAATCCTGGCGTTATCAACGGTGTTAAGATAATTATGTTTACACCATGTTGGTGTAAGAATATTAACACCCTGATTTTGCCAGTTTATAAGTTATGTGACCTTGAAACGGGTGGTATCAAAGTCCACACTTTGGTATAAAGGTTAAATTTATTGTTTTCAAGCTATAATTATGTTTCTGTATTTCGTACAATGATGTATACCGATAAGCCTTTTGTTTTATGGAAAGTTTTGAGCCTAAAACCTATTTATGCCAGTTCTGAAATCTATACTCTAGGCCTACAGACATTGACAGAGCACGCCGTCTACGCTTTTAATGAATGGGTGATATAATGATGTTTATAACGAAAGCTTCGTTGGAAAAGTTGTGAGACATTGACATTATATATATAATTGAATGGAGTTCTTTGTAAAGTTCCTTGTTTGCCACGTTTGTATACAACTTGAAATGATCTTAGAAAAAAATGGAAGAAACAGAAAGCAAAAAAAAAAGAAAAAAGAAAAAAGAAAAGGAATACGACAATAAAACAGCGGAGGGCATATAATGCACGTGAATTTATTTGCATTGGATCTATTCTGCGTTTAAATGTTTTAGTTGATCGCTATACATCAAAGACCTCATGAATCATTCAGTTCAGTACATTATGAATAATGGCTATTTCATAACTTGTATACAGGGGAATCCGCTTATAACAAGATAAATCGTCCGGTCCCAAATAAATTTGCATGTTAGCCTAAATGGTTATTTTGAGTTCCGACTATTACGAGATAATTTTCGGGCCTAAAAGCAGAGAAAAGCAAAGATGAATTTGTGCGGATTTTTATACTACGACAACTTATTCTCTTTAAACCGAACTTAACAATGGGCAAAATCACGCTTTATTTCAAAACTAGAAAAGGTTAATTCTCCGTAAAATTGTTTGAACTATCGTTTCGTGCAAACAGACTAACATAATTAGGCCAGTGCCAAACAGAAGCAATCAAGGTGATAACGGCACCACAAGTTCATAAAGTCTCTTTCCGAGGGCCGTGATGGAACAGCATCGGAATATTTAGAAGCTACAGCCTTCGCTATTTATGCCGAAATGTTATCACAAACGCTACAATTCGAATTAACGTTATCTAATGGCTTAAACAAGAAAAAAAAAATGGTAATGTACAGTATATGTTTACGTATCCGAAATGTTTCCAAAGATACGTAACGGGAATATCTGTGAGCGGCGAACACAGCGAATTGTATGTTTTGGGAGCTTTGAACATGTTCAAAAATCCTTTGCGATAAGAAAGAACTGATTATTAAAATCAAAACTGTCCTTGAGTTTGATCGCAACCGTTACCGAGCCCTGACGAAAGTTAGAATCTGCTATTATTCGCTGCTTTCGCAAACATTGACCGCTCAGTTAGATACCCATACGTAACTTTGATAAGATGAATTGAATTAAATGTCAAAATTAAAATACGATGGGATCGTATGCTAAAATTTTGATTAAGTCAACTATAGCCCATCGAAATACAAGTACTATTTCACTCGATTTTGCAATCCACAGTTAGCCGGTATATTTATACGTGGTTTTCGTTTTCTTATAAAACGGCATTGACCCATCAAAGTCGTCGGGTATAACATTCACGCAAAGCACGCATTCAACCTCATGCCTCACAACCGGGAAGCTGTTTCCCTGGAAGAAATAAAAGATGAAAGTGTAAATTGTGGTGTAGACTTTCACCATAGTACACGTGGTTTATATCAGTAATTTGTCATAGAATGAAGGATACATTCAGAATTTACTCACAGCTTTCATCCACGCGAGTTACGCTAACAGCGTTGATAGCGCGATACTCTACATGTAGTTGCATAAATTTTGCTTCATCTCTCTCTCTCTCTCTCTCTTCTCAGATGTGCAGATTGATCAGCATAGGTCTAACAAAAGGAAGGCCCTATATACGATACGATTATATGATGTGTCAAATCTGAAATATTTGATAACATGTGTCTAGAACAAAAATAATTGTAATTATCGCGAGAATGCTCTCTCATTTTCCTGTCGCATTTCTTGTTTTTCTGTTCATCAATATGACGTCGTCATAATAAAATCCAGGTAGCCCAATTTTAATAGAGCATTTATATTTAAAGTGTAAATTCCACAAGCGTTCGGATACAACGAGAATCCGGATATGACGAGCAAAATCACCCGGAACCGACGATCTCGTTATAACGAGATTCCCATCTATACAATTCTATTTTCGCAACTATAAATAAGCAGACCCGTCTTCCACATAATAATAAATACGACACATGTACAATGCAGCATACTTACACAATAAAGAAAGTGAAAAAACAACAAATCGAACATTAATGTGATATTAGATTGTTCGAATTCGGACATGGAAATTGAATTACAATTATATAGAATATCCACCACACCGTATGCTGCCAAAAATTTATGTTTATCTCTGCCTCGGCACACGTGTTGGCAGATTTGCCCTTTGCTAGTTAGCATCATTCAGAAAGGGACTTAGCATTCTTCAGAGCCTTGTATAATGTGCGGCGCGCGCGCCATGTATTATAGTGAGCGGCTACTAGTACAGGATGTAACGACGAAGATATCGCGCGTTTATTCCGTTCTAGGACTTCGTGAGCAGATGATCGTAATATACATAAGAAAGAGCAATATCGCCAACCACATTTCACAGGATTGGATCGGGAAGAAGATAATTTTGTAAAGTTATTAACCATAAAGTATCAAAGTGAGCGGTTACTAGTCAGGCTACTGTACTGCAGATGTATAGGTAGTGTCATGACATGACATGTTAATAATGAAGGTGGCATACATTTGTACACTTATTTCAATTGCCTCTCCAAAGGCAAGGCGTGTTTGAGATATTGCTGACTGGAAGCAATTCTTATAAGTTTATACCCATATCTTGCCATTTGTACACTTCTTGATACAGTGTTAACTGTGCTTCATATAATTTGTTTGGATAGTTAAGCACGGCTGGTGAAGAGACTAGCGTGCGTCTGGCGTGTTTTATGATGCATCACCACACAGCGAGTATTCGAGATGAAGCACTCATTCGCAACTTCCAGAACCGAGTGTCTTTTTGTAAGATTTATGCCAGTTAAGAAGGTGGGATTGTTAGACCTGAAAATCTATAGTTTTGTGACCCTTGTGAATCAATTTGATAGTGCAAAGGGTGATTGTTAGATTTGTGGTTTGCTCGATCAGTTAGCATTCTTAGCTTCGATCGTTCATGACATTGACATTGTGTGCACTTGCCTATTGAAAGTTTGATTCACGGCCCTTGAGCGTGCTGTAACTAGTGCAAGTTTAAAAGACATTTGGTGTCTGATTGGGGTTTGAGAAAGCGATATGGAGTGTTATTGATTGTTTGAAGAACAATTGTAAGGATTGATAATTGTGTTTGAGGTGAATTCGCAGTTGCAGTAAAAATAATGTGAATTCGGTCTGTTCAGGAACTATTTTATTAGTAATTAGCTGGCTTGGTGTTCCTTGGTAACCGGTTCACGCCAATAAAAGAGGCGGAGTGATATTTTGGGGTAAATATAAGGTGATACGCCTTTCGCATAGTCTCAAATTAGGCGCTCTTTGGTAATAATCACATATACTGTATAATGTCATTGCAGACGTTTATATTGGGAATAATTAAACAAAGTAGTGGCACAGTTTATTATTTCAGCCTGTTTCACATGAACAAACTCCTCGAGTGGCTGATTCATGGTAGTTAGGCAGTCCTGTGAGATGCAATCAAAGAATCATTCACATGTTAAACTTGCAACTGGTTTACCTTTTGGTAAAGGTTGGATAATACATGTATGTTGTATGCAACAGATTTCTAGCCAGTGATGTATTGATGATGAGCAAGGACTGTTTATGTAAAAACAAAGAACAAAACTCTGTATGAGCAAAAAAGATATTTCATTGTTACCTTTGGACAATATAACACAAAGATAACAGCAACAGCTGATGTAGATTATATCATGACTTGCAAGACAATTTGGACATGTGCATGAACATGAATGTGTGATTCTTTTTTCCTTTGGTGGCACATGCACATGTGAAGGAATTTGGTGCCAAAATTTAACAGAAGTTGAAAGATACACTTCAAGTGTATTTGTTATAGCATTCAGGGAAAGGTGAATGCACATACAGTTGTATTGATTGGCATAACTTGTACACATAACAGAAAGTTGAGTTAACTGTGTTTATATTATGTGTGTTTGGTCATTATTTCAGGTGTAACAGACACAGTTGTTGAATTTTACTACTGCATATACTACAACTAGCTACAGTATCTACAGCTACTACTGCTACTGCATATCGTACCATGTACCGCATACCACCGCACGTTCCCGTTTTACGATATCATACCTCACTGTACTGCATTGCGTTGCATTGCATCGAGTATTGTACGTCATATGCAAGAGAGAATAAAGGAAGCTACAAAGGTCTTTTATGGTAAACGCTCGTCCTACATCTCTTTATTGCAACAACGTGTAAGCCTGGAAGTTTGCTGAGTGAACCACAACAGGTAGCATGATGTAGCTTATTACAAACTGCGACCAGCCCGAACGAAGCTAACGTTACAGTACATATCTTTGTGAAGGAGCGCCCCGGGGTTAGATGTAGCCGTAACAGTTGAGTTAGATCTACAAACAGGTACTTACTGAACCTGTAGATGTGTAGGGCGTTTGCACTTTCGTATCCATGTCGATATCTCAGCTTCCATAATGTCGTATTGTACCGGAACCACAGATAAATTCCTATAACTCATAACTCGAAAACTTATTAGAACCAAATAGACCTTATGCATATGACGTCACACGGTCTTAACAACTGAAGGGCGTCCTCCCTCAGAGGGCAAGTGATGCGTTGCTAGAGCATGCTTTTACACGCGAGGCAACGGGCATTTACACACAACATCGGTGTTTCTTTTACTGTCTTTTCTATTGCATGTAATCCACAGCCCTAAATCGGGAAATTTAAGCTTGTATAGCAAAATCAACATTTGAGGTATGCATTGCACTCACCAGGTTAATGATAGTATTATATCCAACATTTTGGCACAATTTTCATGAAAGAAGATGCAACTACCAGCGGTCGTAACAGCTCATCAACCTACGAATCCGTTAGCCAATCACATGCGAGGTAGATTTCTACGTGTTTTTTTTTTTTTTACTAAAACACGTATACCTCGCATGTGATTGGCTAATGAAATTCAATATGGCGACATACATCAAGCGAACGGCGATGTTGCGCTATGGATACAAATTTCTGCGATATAACCTAGGAATTCTCTAGTTACTGTGAGTATTTCGATCGCACAATGTGAGAAAATTACCCAAATATTGCTGCATAATGTGTCATGTCATGTCAAACTTGTTTGATGGTAAAAAAAAAATGTCACTGGCCTGGGGACTAGCGGCGAGTGAGGCGATCTCCGCTAGCGCGCGTAAGAAAAGCACATAGCTAGCTGCACGCGTGCATTGTCAAGGACTTCGCTTGCCCTCTAAGATGGCGTCGCGAGAGGTTGTCAAGCGAGTGATGAGGTGCATAAGGTCAATTGGCTATCGGGAAGCTTGTAGCGTATAGCAGGCTCGCTAGCGGATCACACATCGGTAGTGCGGTACTCGTACTAACATAATGCATGTTTGTGTGGCAGCATGCAGCGCACGGGATACTGTCATGTACTACATACAGTACATTCAGCGCCCAGCGGTGATCGCTAGCTGAGAAAATCACGAGCACTTCCGCATTTTATCCTCGTCCAAGCTTATTTGAATAAAAGAAAGCCGATATACCGTAACCTTAGTTTGTTTGTTTGTTTGTTTGTTTGTTGTTGTTTTTTTTTGTTAACCAGATAAATTGACTAACCATGAAACTCAGGTAGGCACCCGCCTCTAACCCGATTTTTTCTCAGGTTATTTATGCAACAGGGCCCAGGTTGCTTGCTGAGGATTGTATGGTGAAACAGTGACATCTCGAATGCGCACCACAATAAAGCGAAGTCTTGGAAAGTCATCAAGCCTGGGGATGCTAAGGCTCTGAGGGCTTTTGCCATATTTCTCAACAACTGTTGCCATGTTAAGAACTCAAGAGAGCTAGCAGTAATGGACAGCATTGAAAATATGGGACTTCTTGCAGGGAAACTGCCAATACAGCTCCAGCAGAGATGGATCAATCAAGTGGGTCACATAAGAGACAATGAGCATAGAAACATTCTGTTAGAAGATTTAGCAGATGTGAGCAGATTATCAAGGTACCAGAATGATCCAAGAGTTGAAGGGCTCGGATACAGACGTTCCTCCCCTATGTTTAAGGAAAAGAAAGAACAGCCGAGAACGGCAAACGCATTTGGTACGACAGCAATGAATTGTGGTGATCAAGACAGATGCTCTACATGCGTGCAGCTACGCAGCACTACAGAGTGCAAAAAGTTCAAGACCTTTTCAGTCAAAGAGAGGGCACAACACTGTAAACAGAAGAGACTGTGCTTCCGGTGTTTGAGGAGAGGACACCTTTAGAGGAACTGCTCTTCCAACGTGAAGTGTGCATCACGTGGTAGACAGCATCACACCTTGCTGCATGATCCCCAACTGAATGTAGCCACACAACAGGGTAGCAGCAGCACTCGTGGAGATGACCACGGTTCTAAGCAGTTCTAACCATCAAGCACGACCAGTGCCACACCAACTGATTCTGCTACACAGACCGTAACCACAGGCTCGACCAGGGTAAACGCATGACAGTGGCACTCCTGCTATGTTAATATTTCCAGTGCTTGTGAGAAAGGGGGCAGCAAGGAGGTGATTCACACCTTTGCCTTTATTGACAATGCGACAAGGAACTGGTACATCAGCTAAAATCATCAACAAAGAAGACAAGACTAGTGATCAGGACACTCAATTTAGAAGAAGCGGTTGATGTTGACGTCGCCAATGACCTCCATGTTTCTGGCGTAGAAGACGATAATTTCATTGACCTATCATCCGTCTACATGAACAACAAGATACCCGTGTCAGTCAGTGATGGCCCAGACCGAGAGGACATGGACGTGTTCGATCATCTGAAGGACATCAATCTCCCTATCATGTCACATGCAAATACATGTATCCCTAGAGTCACACTCATGGTAGGGATGAACGTATTAGCTGCCACTGTGCCCTTAGAAGTCAGGAAAGGGGAAAAGGATGAACCATATGCCATTAAGACAAAACTTGGATAGCTTGCGTATGGACTGAACAAGAAGAAAACGTCAAAGTCAACTCACTCATTCTTCTGTCGACATGATGAGATGAAAATCATGGAAAGTGAGTGTGACTTAGGGCAAAAATTCCAGTCATATTGCAACCTGGAATTTAGTAAGCGGCTCTGTGAGCCTGGTCGCGGACTATCTGTGGAAGATACCAAGTTTTTCAGACTCATGGTGGATTCAATCACGAAAGAAGACGGCCATTACCAAACTGATTTGCCCTTCAAAGACAGAAACATAAACGTTTCAAGTAACCTTGGACAGGCGATAAAGTATGCAGAGAGCTTGAAGAGGAAATTGGAAACAAATGATGAACTTCGTCGACAATACACCAAGTTCATGAACAGTCTGGAATTAAATGACGATGCAGAAAGAGTACCAGAAGCAGAATTGCAGAAGGAACAAGGACCCGTTTGGTACATACCACACCATTGTGTGACACATGAGAGGAAGCCTGGAAAGGTGAGGGTCGTATTTAACTGTCCTGCAACGTACAATTCCTACAATTTGAATGAACAGTTACTGCAGGGGCCTGATTTGACGAACAGACCAGTGGGCGTTCTACGGTGGCGTAAAGAAGAAATTGCAGTCATGGCTGATGTAGAAGCTATGTTTTATCAGGTCAGAGTTTCGCCCAAAGACCGTGACATGCTGAGATATCTCTGGTGGCCAGGAGGGAATATCTGTCCCCCCCCCCCCCCCCAGGAAAAACGCAGTATCTACATCCAGCTCCATTTCTCAACAACCGAGATATTCACCATTTTATATTTTTGCGAAAGCCCCTGGAAAATATACTCTTTTGAAAAATTCCTTCATTGTGGAATTTTAGTCTATCTCGCTACCAATTTTAATGGAAAATATCATTTTGTGTTTTTGTTTTGTTTTTAAGTTATAGATGAAAATGTAGATACTTTGGGGAAACCCCATGCAATTGACTGATTTCCCCAAGGGAAAACGCAGTATCTACAATTGAACTAATTTTCCCAAGGAAAAACGCAGTACATGTATCTACAGCGGAATGACAAGGATTAATCTTCTGCCATAATTATGTATGCGTGTATACATGATTGTACAAGTATTCATGATGCACCATCCTGAACCTTGGGCCTTGGGGGATGCATCCTCCATCCCTCCATTTATGCCCTGATTACAGAGCAGGCCTCATAACATTAACAAATAACAGATCGTTCTTGGAACGTTTTGCTTACATTCCCAGACCGATCTTGCTGTAACGTTACGTTATACGTGTTTAATATAAAGCTTGCCAGGGCTGTAATGTGATGCTACATGGCCTAGCCGCTAACTAGCATCTAGAATACTAACTGTTAGATCTAGATCTGTACAGTCTAGACTAGACCTAGATCGATCTAGACTAGTTTTTATATCGTTTATTCTAGGCTAGCTACGTAGCAGGCTACACGAGTCTACAGCCTCATGCACGATACTGACAGAAAAAAAATAGCCTAGAAGGTTTAGTCTAAGCCCTACACGAGACAGGACTCTTTAATTAGAAGAAAATACATCTAGAACCGGTCTAGATCGAAGTAACATCCGCTCTCTAGGCCTATTCCTTCTGTCTGGATAGAACCAAAGTTTTTTATGTCATGTAAGTTTGTAATGTAACTTTTTTTTTTACTTGTAAGTTGTAGCATGCAGCATGGGAACATACATGCATTTTACGCAACCCAGTCTCACTAGGGTCTAGATAAGAGTTAAAATACAACTTATTCTTAATCTTAACTGTCTCTATTTTGTCCATTTACCTATTTTTCACATAATCTTTTGTCAGCTATTTACGATTCTAAGTGGTTAAGTTTTAGTTTTAGACTTCTTAGAACTAGACTCTACTTAGTTTTATAAACAGGCCTGCCCTAGTAGGCCTATTCTACTCCTACACTAGATCTTTCTTTAGACTTTCGGAATACGGACCCTGAAAGTTCTGATTAACGTTAAGTCTAACGTTAGAAAAGAGACGCAAGACTCAAACGTTCACTGTTCAGACAAGTCTTAACGTTAGACTTAGACTTAGATCTAGATGATAGATCTAAATATACGGTCTATAACATGTTAGACCATTCTACATAACCTGACGTTTATCCGATACAACACAAATATATCTATTGCCTTTCGCCGAGACTTTCGGATTCGGAGCCTGAGGAAATTTTGACTAGGGTCTAGGCCTAACAAAGTTACTTCACAACAAGTTAATATTGAAATAGTACGGAAGACGTTCATCATCGAGGTAGAATATGAAAGAATAAAGCAGAGCTGATCGTTTATCACACGAAGCGAGGTAAACACAAATGTATGCATTTGTGTTAACCTCGCTTCGTGTGACAAACATGCATTTGTGTTTACCTCGCTTCGTGTGACAAACGATCAGCTTTATTCTTTCAATATTGAAATAGTTTTGAATAACTTACTCATTATCTGCAGATAAAATTTTAATTGTGACCCGCTACAACAAAATGGTCCTAAAGTCGCGCACGGTCAAAGCCGTGAAAATCGAGTTTGAAGTCAGAGCATCAAAATTGGTCAAAACTTACGATTTTCTGAATTTGACATATTATTAGAGTCTGACATGTCTTCTATTGTCTGTCGAAATTTTGAAGCAAAATGATGAAAGGAAAGACCAAAAAATAGCGTTTTCTGGGCCATGTTTTTTGGCGTTTTAACGAAGCAGAAACTGGTTCGAACATTTGGATTGAGCGCCACAGATAGGCTCCGCCCCTAACAACGACCAGAGTGATCTCATTGGTCAGTTTGCTGCTTGCCGCTAACCGAAGCGTGAAGCTCGCACACTGCCCAGTTGACTGGTGCGTGCTGGCGGGGTGCGCTATGCCCAGTCGCTTCTCCTGGCATCCTGGTCACTGATTGGTCGGTGAGGAGACCGCCGACGCTGTGTTTGAATAAGCATTTCGGGGGACTGCTGGGGCTTACCTTCTATTGTCCGGAGGTAAATACTGACTTGCGTGTCGTTTGATCGTGAGAAAGGAGAACATTTAGGGCGCTTTTCTCGAAACAGTGATTTCCCAGACGTCTCAACATGCTCTATTTTAAACATCGATATCTCCACAGCCGATTATTTTTATAAGATGTTTTATATATCATTTTAAAGCAGAAAGATTAAGGAATTGTGTCATGCAATTTTCAAATAATCGACCTCACCCGACTTAAGGATCATTTTGTTGTAGCGGGTCACAATTTTCCACGCGACAACATTTTGTTTTAATCCAAGTAGCTACAGCTGTACACACTGTATGCTGACTAGCCGGGCCTAGGGCCCTGTGCTGACTGCATGCTCAGTGCAGCTAGCTTCAAGCTGCTGTCATTAACAGTGTTGTGCTGTTATACAAATGATGCACAGGATAGAGTGCGTTAGTGGAGGCGTATAGTGCACTCGAGGGTATTTACAATTGTGAAACATGCACTCGGCTTCGCCTCGTGCATGTTTCACAATTGCATATACCCTAGAGTGAGCTACGCCTCCACTAACGCCACGAAATAATCCTGTGCATCATTTGTTTTATAAAATGGGTCGAAAATTCGAAAACTAACAGCATTTTTCAACGTTTTTCACGTACCTTTGTGGGTCAAGACGTCCGCAGATGTTCGTCCCAAACATTTACGCACGTCGCACTCGGAAATCCCGCACATACAGTATAAGTATGATGGGGGGTTGGGTTTCCGGACACTTAAGTTCCCGCATGAAAACTTACTTATTTTACATAGAATATGCACCCTTTACCTTAAAGACTTGATATAGACTCCTCATATAGGCCTACTAGACAACATACTCTGAAAACGGCGTGAGAACTAACGTGCTAAATCGTTGGATTTGCCCTTCAAAGTGACTCCATGTACGCGTCCGGTCCCACAACGCTTGGTCTACTGTACTGTACAAAGTGTACGTATATAAGAGTATACGTACGCCACACATGTTATGCACAAGGGAAGAAAGGCCGGCCGCCCGGCAGCCCGAACTAGAAGTTGTTTACAGGATTGACAGCGCGTACTGTATGTATGCATGCAATTCAAAGGAGCCGCCGCGCGCACAGACGATGGGCAATAGGATTTAACCACGGTGGATTTAACACGCAGTGCGATGGGACTAAAAAAACCAAAGCACACGTGACTCATTTCAGCGCTTCCTATTGGCTACATTCTTGAACCCATTTTATAAATTGTTTTAATGTGCACTCGGTTAGTCTTCATCACACACTGTGTTTTATATTAGGATCACGATCTCATCAAAATATTTACTAATCATTATTGTTTCGGTTAGATATTTTGAACATTATGTCTTATTATTGAGCAAGTACAACTAAAGAAAGTAATTTACGTTCAAATTACAGAACCGGTAAAGTATTAACATATATAAATAAGAGTGTCTGTTAATTAAGACTAGCTTTGTAGATGCTGCGTTTTTCCTTGGGGAAGTATTCATCACGTAGATACTGCGTTTTTCCTTGGGGAAAGTGCAAGTTAAGTGTAGATACTGCGTTTGGCAGTAGCTTTCCAAACATTTTTTTTTTTTCAAAAATCTGAATATGTCATATGAACAAGGATTGCCCACTGACTATATGTATGCAAAAAAGTGAAAATCGACAAAAATGTTAAATACTGCGTTTTTCCTTGGGGGGGGGGGGGCAGATATGACTGCATTTCCTGCTCACTATAGCATGAAGGTCCACGTGTTTGGAGCAACATCGTCCCCCAGTTGTGCGAGTAGGACTGCCCAAGATAATGGATGTCATGTACCACCTGATGTGACAGAGGCAGAATGCAGTGACTTTTATGTTGACGATTTCTTAACCTCACGGTCGTCAGAATAAGAGATGATTCAACTTGCACATGATGTGAAGGAGATGTTGGGAAAGGGTGGATTCAAACTGACAAAATGGATGAGCAACCGAAGAAAGGTCTTAGAATCCATTCAGAGAGAGGATCAGTCACCCCAGTTGAAAACTCTCGATCTTTCGCATGACAACCTGCCTTTAGAAAGAGGACTAGGCGTAAGATGGGATGCCCAAACCGACGAGCTAGGATTCCAGCTGAAAGAGATAAATGGAAAGGCTACCCGTCGTAACATTTTGTCAGTAATGAGTTCTGTCTTCGATCCGTTAGGATTCACAGCACCGTACGTCATGAGGGCAAAAATCATCCTGCAACAGTTGTGCCAGGCGAAGCTTACCTGGGATGTGCTCATACCAGATCAGTAGAGACGAGCTTGGGAGAATTGGTTGAGCGAATTGAAACATCTTGACGAAATGAAAGTCCCGAGATGCATGAAACCATTGAATTTTGGGAAGGTGAAGAATGTCCAGTTCCGCCATTTTGCTGATGCAAGCAAGGAAGGGTATGGTGTGGTTAGCTACGTGAGACAAAGAAACCAGCATGGAAATGTGCATGTCGCATTTACACAAGCGAAAGTTCGTGTAGCACCTCTCAAACTACACACCATCGTCAAGATGGAGTTAAGCGCAGCAACCCTATATAGCAGCACGTCAAAGTGTGATGATTCAAAGAGAGCTGAAGATGGACGTTGACAGCACAACCTATTGGACAGACAGTAAGACTGTACTAAAGTATATAAAGAATGAACAAGCAAGATACATAGTCTTCGAGACTAACAGACTCGCAACAATCAGATATGGTTCAGAACCTCGACAATGGAAATACGTTCCAACAAGACAGAACCCAGCTTATCATGTGTCGAGAGGACTGAGGGCTAACAAGATGATGATGAAAGGTGACTGGATCATGGGACTATATTTTCTAGACATACCTGAAGAACAGTGGTCTGAATCAGAAGTGACTCATGAAGAGGCACACCAAGATGAACAAGAACAAAGAGAAGTCGAATTGCATGCAGTGAAAACCCAGGGAGAAGATCCACTTCTCAAATTGATCCAGCATTATTCTGACTGGGTAAGACTCAAAAGAAGAGTGGCATGGTGGATCAAATTGATACAAAAGCTTCATCAGAAGATCATGGGTATCAATGATGGTCGATCTGATTTGACGTCAGATGATTTGGAAAGGGCAGAAATGATGATCATCACAGTAAAAAGGGTTCTAGACTAGAGAAACTGAATCCTGACATGAAAGATGGGCAGCTGAGGGTAGGAGGTAGACTGTGTAATGCATAAATTTCCACTGATGCTAAACATCAGCTCATTCTACTCAAGGATCATCAAGTATCGAGGCTACTTCTGAAGCACATACATAGACAGGTTGGTCACTAAGGACGTAATCACATGTTGGCTCAACTTCTTCAGAAGCATTGGATCATAGGAGTAGGTATGATGACAGAGAGCTTGGTACGAAAATGTCTAGTTTGCAGGAAAAACAGAGCCAAAGTTGGAGAGCAAATAATGGGAGATTTGCCAACATCTCGGGTACAAGGCGGGGAGCCACCATTTAGACACGTTGGAATGGACTTTTTTGGCCCCTTCGATGTGAGGATTGGAAGGAGCACGCGGAAAGGATATGGGGTCGTGTTTACTTGTATAGCTTGTCGAACTGTACATATTGAAATAGCTTTTAGTTCGGATACCAACTCGTGCATTAATGCGATCCGAAAATTCATCAGCAGAAGAGGTCCAGTGAAACAGATGACGTCAGATACTTGAACCAACCTCGTAGGCGCCTGCAACGAGCTCAAGCAGGCACTAGTGAAATGGACCAGAAATAATTGCAGAAATTCCATCCCGACCATGACATCAAGTGGAATTTCAATATCCCAGCAGCTTCTCATCAAGGTGGTGTTTGGGAGCGGCAAATCAGGACAATCAGAAAGATTTTACAGGCCCTCTTGAATGAACAACACATGAAGTCATGTCAGAAAGATGAACAACTTCATACCTTCATGTGTGAAGTTGAAGCCACAATCAATAGCAGACCCTTGACCCAGAACTCAGATGACCAAAACGATTTGGGGGTCATTACTCCCAACTATCTGCTTCTGATGAAACCAGTCGGTGGACCACCTGGTCAGTTTAATACCAGGGATGTCTACGCTAGAAGGAGGTGGCGACAGGTCCAATACATCACTGACATCTTCTGGAAGAGGGAGTACCTGCCCGCTCTCCAGGAGCGCCAACGATGGCTCAAGCCGAAACGCAGCCTCTAGAAGGGTGACATTGTACTCGTAGCAGACCATGTTGCTCCGCGTGGTTCCTGGCATATGGGCCGCGTTGACGAGGTATACCCCGACAAGAATGGTCTTGTCCGACGTGCTAAGGTGAAGACAGCGACGACAACCCTAGTAAGGCCAACTACAAAGCTGTGTGTCTTGTTGGAGCAACAATCACAATGAATGGTGAATGTGCTAGTTGGATACCAATTTTGTGAGCGTGATAGTCGGGAGGGATCATCTTTGCGCAAATGTATGTGTTTGGAGCGATCACAATTAGAAGCGATATTCATGTTTTGTTTTGTGTTTAATCGCGTCCAGTTTGATGAAATGTGTCAGTTTATAAATGCTGGGAGAGAATCATGTAAGTTCATGGAAACCCAGTGTGGATTGTGAATGAAACCACAGTTGGTGCGTGGAAGATGGATCCAGATTTTCCCGCAGTGATGGGACGAGTTTGTGCGCGTTAGATGGAACCACAGTGTCCGCGTATTTGGAACCAGAGTTTTTATGCGCATGTGATGAAAACAAAGTCATGAGCAAAGCGACCAAAACAGTGCTATGTGCAAGATGAATTGAACCAAAGTTTATGTAAATCGGACCGAATCAAAGTTTGAGCCAGGATATTTACTAAACTGTTTTTTTTTGTAGGTGGTTGGAATTATAATTTTGAGCATGAACATTTCAATTGATACGCAGATGACACTGTAGTATCAAACTGATTTTATGTACACGTACTATGCCCACATAAAATGTAGTACACCTGTAGTTGTGCGTGCATGCATTGCTCTGCTAGAGAAAGCATGTGCATATTGTATCAAGTGAGGATTTTCATCAGAATAATAGAGGATCATACACATGTGTGTTGCATGTTTGAAGCACCAACTTTATGTGAGACATTCAGGATGTCAGATTTGATTAGGGTAGTAAATAAAACGTGTATTATACAGTATGTATAAGAACATGCAATCGTATGTCACAGATAAAAGAATGAAGATTTTATGTTGTATGTATACACAAAATTGGAAGGTGTTTCATATGTTAAGCAGTGATGTCTAAGTTCTAATGTTGAGTTTAATTTCGTAGAAGACAGGATATTATATTTGAGTAGTGTTATTTGAGCTAAGAAATAACTTGCATGTTATGAAACAGTTAATTGTTGGTGATATCGTCAATTGTACATATATGACGTTTGATTATAGCAAGATGGCAGTAGTTGAGTCAAATCCAAGGATTCATCATCCAGTAGGCTATACATGTACATTAAGGCGAATATATACATGTTTTGTATATTGTGATATTGCCATGGTTCCTCGACACAGGTATGTTATGTGAAGCAAAGGGAATCAAAATAGGTATGAATGGAGTTTGATTAATTTGTGGGCTGATAGAGAATTTTGATATTATATTGTGTTTGAAACGATATCGTTGTGTATCGCCAGGGAGATTCGAAAACCTTTCTTCCCTCTTGTGGCAAACAGTGCAGAGAAAGTAAAGAATACTTATGAGTTTTATACACCAATTCCTACAGTATGAGATACCTTTTTCTCTGCCCTGCAATATTCAAACGAGCTACATGTTATATGTGCAGAGCTGTAAATTTTCTTGCCACATGCGTATATGAAGAGCTCAGTTGCAAAAGGTACTACATCCATTTCCATCAAAATCCAATTTTTGGTCTTGATGTACTCATTTATAGGATCTCTTTCCACCTATACTAACGAAAAGCAGAATTTCCAAAGAGAAAGTGTTTAAAAATTACATTTAAAAATCAGTTCGGTTTCAAGAGGTACTACATCCACTCCAATGACATCATCAGAAAATTGACCAATCAGAGAGCAGCATTGACTTGACCCTCTACCATTGTCTACTGACTTAATCTTTAAACAATAGGAGTTGGCTTTTGGCTTTTTGGCTTTCTGTTTAAATCACCACGCAAATCTGGCAAATATCTTGAAAAACTCATCACATTTTGATCAAGCAATGGAGGAAAATGAAGGAGAATTAATTGACAAAACAAAACATCTCTAGAAAGGATCAGGAATTAAAAGCAGTAGACAAGAACAAAGGACAAACCGCGGAGAGACTGGAGAATTGACGCGACTTTCATGTAGTCCCACGTATTGCATTTACTGTTAGTTACCGTTACTGCGCGTTACTGCTATGGGGGTTGAGTTTGAGCCATAGGTTTGGACTTTGATTTATATACATAGCTTCACAGCTAATAAGTGTGTGACGACTAGTCTGAAAGCAAAGTTACTTTGTAAAAATGTATACAAAGGCATGAAATTCTGACATCCCTACCAACAGTGCTTTACCAATGGGTATGCTGTGCTATTCATTACGTACGTACATAATGTAAAGTACCAGGAAAGTAGGGCCTACGTAGTGACTGAAGCTTTGAAAACTAGATTCATATTCATTCTTGTAAATGACACCTTTTACTTATACAATGTCAAAAAAGGTAATATCAAATGTGTGTTTAGTATAGGTCACGAGGTGGTCATATCGACGGTCTTGATTTTATCAGCTTTTAGATTATCAGATTTATCTTACCTGATAAAGAACATACCAGAATGAAATTCATGTAATGAATTTAATTACAGCATTGAGAAAATACATCACATTCAGATGCTGCTTTTCCACCTTTTCCCTTCGAAGTTCCATTGAAAAAAGAATTAAAAAGACAATGAATGCAGTATTCTTGAGACACGTATAGGGAGAATTCACAGAGAGAAAAAAAGCCCCCCAAAAAATAATACAAAGAAGAAAAAGAAAATAAATCATGAGATAAAGCTGCTGAGAGAAAAACAAAAGGAGAAAAGAGAAGAGAGAAATCATCTGGTGAGATATTGTGACCCCTCCCCATCTATAACCGTTTACGCAAAATGGATCCCTCCCCCCATGCTCAATTGATCCAGAACATTTGAAGCATGTGAAAATTGATTGAATGCTTTAAATGACCAATGGCAATCATTCATTAAGAATATTGGTCAGCAAGGGACAAGTGGGCCATTAGCTGTGCACATTGGTTTGTTATTCTTGCTGCTAAATAGGGCAGGGCATTGTTAATTACCTAGGCCCCCTTGACGTTGTATCCCATCCCCATCAACACCATTGCTGGAAAAAAATTAATTCGCGAAACATGTCATAACATTACACTGAATATATCTCTGGTATGTGAAATTTCGGTTTGAAAAGGTACTACATCCAGTTTCGGTTTCAAAAGGTACTGCATCCACAAAAATATAAAAATGATTAATTCATTAGAAATAAATATATGGACCTGGATTTTCTCAGAGAAGGGTTTTAGTGTTGTATCATTGAGCAGCATAATAGGGCAAAATATCATTCCAGTCTGAGCTTGCTAAATATGATAATTTAAAAAAAAAATCACGTTTTTCTCAGATCTTGAAATTATGGATGTAGTACCTTTTGAAACCGAACTCTTCATATGTTTAGCACAAGGAAGCAGTGTACAAAGTGTAGAAGTGATAGTGGTAGAAGTAGTTGTGATGAATCACTATGCAGGTATATGCTATGCTTGTGAATATAACAGAGAAAATTTTGAGTATATATAATTTTGTAAAAGCCTATTGCTGTGTTACTTTTTATGTTTGATGAGTAGGATGATACTCTATAAGAGAGTATGAAAACGTATGATGATTTTATAAGTTTATGAAGTAGGCATGGATAAGGTTTGCACTGAGAAGCCAAGAGCCTTTTCTTTCAGATTAGTTGGTGTTAAGAATTTGATGCCATGAATTGTGACCTGTTTTGTGATATTGACACAGTGTAGCTTATCACTGACAAAGACTCTGGAATGTAGCAAAAATCATTATGTCGTGCATTGCATGTTGATTGGAACTTTGGGCTTGGTGCGATATGCCCCAAGTATTGGTACGGATGATCCCTTATGGAACAAACACAGTGTTACCACAGTGTGTTCACATAGTTGACTATATGTAAACAATGTGTTAATCATGTGGTCACAGCGTTGTCACAGTGTGGTATTTGAGATCACATAGTGTACCACATTATTGGCATACTGAACACAGAGTGACACACATATACCACAGTGTGGTATGTATCGAACTATGTGTAAACCCTGTGTTCATAATGCTACCACAGTCTGGTATTTCAGTTTAAGTGGTTTACCACATAATCCCCACATAGATGACATACTGAACACACTGTGAATCATGTTTGACACAGTGTGGTATATTTAGAACTATGTGTAAACTCTGTGTTGATAGTGTTGTCACACTGTGGGATTTCAGGTCATTCATTTACCACATAATCCACACAAACTTGGTATACCGGACACTGTGACTTGTGCTTACCACAGTGTAGTATATATTGAACTATGTGTAAACCCTGTGCTCGGTGTTGTCACTTTGTGGGTTTCAGATCATTCACCTACATTATATCCACATACCTGGCATACTGAACACACAGTGTGCTATACATAGAAATGTGTGTACTCCTGTGTCCATAGGGGATGTTGTTACACAGTGGGATTTCAGATCATTGATTTAACACAATAATATCCACATACTTGATGTTTAGGAAAAAAAAACACTACATTTCTTATTTTGAATAACTAAAAAATAATGAAATTAACCCGTTCCTTACGGGAACCTGGTTTACCAGGTTCCCGTGGGAGCAAGTGATATACGGGAACCTGGTTTACCAGGTTCCCAAAATGAAGACAAGGGTGCCTGCTTCAGTGGCCTAAATTCATGTTTTGTTCTCCTCAGGATTTGTTCTCCTGCTCTTAAAAAAAGGGGGTTTTACAGTATTATGTACATTTTCCTGATTTAGTTTTTTGCTTGTTCTGCTGTAAACTCGTACGAACATGTACATAATGATCAAGGCTGAGATCAGTTAGAAATGCGGGTTCGCTGACCCCAGTCACCTCATTCAGGTACCTGGTTTTGTGTAGAACAAAAGATTCTGAGAGCTCATCAGCGCACGCTATATTCATACCTCGCACCCGATCGATATTTCCATTGTTTACGGGCATATGTAGTTGACCGTAGAGAGGGGGACACAATGAACCGCTTGACTGCGTTCACACAGCTGGATTACCAACCTGTGTGCCTCTCTGTCGACGGGCGAAAAGAATCTCGTTTGGGGCATTAAAGGCACTCAGAGAATTGCGGAAGGAACGGGTTAACTTTCCTCAAATTTACACAGAAGGTAGCCGCTGAATAACGCACAATTTTGTTGGGTACTGTTTCAAAATATTGCGGGAAACAGCATACAACAAAATTGTATGCCTATATTAGCTACCTACTGTGTAAATTTGTGGAAAGTTGTATTTTCATGGGTTTTCAGTTATTCACAATCAAAAGCGTAAACTATTTTTTTTTAGATATCTAGTACTTTGACACACAATGACTCATGTTTACCACATTGTGGTGTATATTGAACTTTGCTATAGTACTGTCAGTATGGCATTTCATATCTTGTACCACCACATGGCATGTTAATCCTTATAAAACCAGTCTATTTCTGGTTTTGTTGGGGGGGGGGGAGCATTTTACCAGTGTGGTCAAAGGATTCAAGTATTGTAGTTTATTAATAGATGTACATGTATGTATCATATTAAAAGAATATACCTCATAACTACATTTACTCCCAGATATTTCTATCAAGTTTGTAAAGCAACTCAACTGGTCTTATTATCCAATGAAGTAATAAACCAATAACTTACAGCTGGACAATATACAACACAATTTAAGTGCACGGTAGTTGCAAATGTTCAGTACTTATTTATTTTTCTAATTTCAGTTGATACCTTTCAAATTTCAAATACTGGCATGGAACAACAGATTCATTCAATGTGAGAATATGATCTATACATGTCATTTATCCAACCTTCAGATGAATAAATCATGCATTTAATGTTAATACTGTTTACGGATGCATAACATCAAACACCAGAAATGATATATTACTAGGAGTATCTGTAGTTTTGAAAAGAGAACAAAAAGTGACATGTTATAACTTCCCTGTTTCTCTAATAAATCACATGCTTTCCTATGATTTCACCAGGAGGTATTGCATACTCTGATGTGTCCAGCATCTGATGTGTCCAGCATCAGCATGGCTCTCCCTGTCTCTATTCTTTACAAATGGTCACACGTTTCACTACTCTGATGTGTCCAGCATCAGCATGGCTCTCCCTGTCTCTATTCTTTACAAATGGGCCATCATGCTCTACATATTTAATGAGAGCAAAGGCATCACTATCATCTTCCAAACCACAAAACCATGTACATATGCCACTTCATTGCCTGTTACTTGTAGGCCTACACAATAATTTCTTCTGGTAGTGTGCCGAGAACATTTATTAGTATGGATTCAAACTGTGTTTACAACTGCTTTCTTGTACACTTTAATTACATCAACAACAAAAAAAATGTCACAATGTGTTCTTTTGACGTGCTACACCACATGACTATCACAGGACAATACCACACAGCAGTACCACACAGTAGTACCAGCTGGAATAAAAAAAGAAGCAAAAACAAAGCAAAACGCATATTCCAGAATCTCATTGATAGGTGAGTTATGCTGTGAATTATGACAATTGATTTAAACAGTACTTAACCTGTCCTATACTCCTACAGTATTAGCTATTAAAGGACAGGTTCACCTTCATAAACATAAGGATTGAGAAAATGCAGTAATATAAGTAGAATACATCAGTGAAAGTTTGAGGAAAATTGGACAATCGATGCAAAAGTTATGAATGTTTAATTTTTTTTGTGTTGGAACCGCTGGATGAGGAGACTACTGCAGCTTGTGAGTCATATGCGTACAACAGTATAAAGAAAATGTAAAGAAAATTCAACATATTTTCACTTTTTTCGCATAATTAAAGACCACTTGACTTGTCTCTTTCTAAAGGCAGGGGGAATAATATTACCCATAACATATGTCGGTAACGAGTCAAGGGAATGTGTACTTTTTTTTTCAAAAGATGAAATTTTGTGAAATTCTCTTTATATTTTCCGTATATTGTTGTACGCATGTGACATCTGAGTTATTCATACACTGCAGTAGTCTTCTCATCCAGCGGTTACTGCACAAAAACTTCAAAAATTCATAACTTTTGAACTGATTGTCCGATTTTCCTCAAACTTTCAATGATGTGTTCTACTAATATTGCTACAATCGCTCAATCCTTATGTTTATGAAGGTGAACTTGTCCTTTAAGTAGGAGTGCTGAGGTACAGCATGTGATACTTCATGTGGTATTTCTGTGGTATTCCTGTGGTATTTCTGTGGTAACACTGTGGTTTTGCTGTGGTATTCCTGTGGTACAGATTTGTGCATAGCTCATGAATATTCATAAAAAGCAACCTAAATTTCACAAAATTAATATGATACTTCTAAATTCGAAGTATTTATGATGGGATTTCCTTTGAACTATTGTCTAATATTTTTTTTATACTCAATGTCAAATTTTGTTATGAAAAGGTAATTTCATATTCAATAACAGTATTATCTAGTCAGTAACCATGCCTTCATGCAATACAAATATTTATGCACCTGATGACTATGTGGTGACTATCACAGTGTACTGTGGTGGACTATGTGGTGACTGCCACAGTGTGGTAGACTATGTGGTGAATACCATAGTGTGGTGGACTATGTGGTGACTACCACAGTGTGGTAGACTATGTAGTGAATACCATAGTGTGGTGGATTATGTGGTGACCACCGCAGTGTAATGAACTATGTGGTTATAACCTTGTCACAGTGTGTAAGACTGTGGTTTGATTCACAGTGTATTTAATATGTGTTTACCGTTTTGGCCCATGTGGTAACGCTATATTGCACAGTGTGGTGACGCTGTGTTTCACACTGTGGTAAATACACAGTGTTACCACATGTCCCAAAATCACCTATTAAACACGTGTTCGACACTGTGTACCACACTGTGTTGCACACTGTGTTACATAGTGTGGTAAAACTGTGTTCCTTCCATAAGACCAGGCGTCCACTAGGGCGCGGACAAGACGCGGACAAGCCCCGGAATGCAAATTTGGTATTCCGCACTCCTTCGGGAACCTGTCCGCACGTTCCTGAACGTGTCCGCTCACTGTCCTAAACATGTCCGGGCGTTTCCGCACCTTCGGGAGAGAGAAAAATTTCCGCGTCCAAATTTTGATCGAGACCAAAATTTGGACGCGGAAATGAACTTCCTGACACCTTCGGCGACTTGTCCTGACGATGTCCTGAGGATGTCCCGCTTGTCCGGAACCCTTCCGCTCCTTCCGCATACGCTCCGGAAAGAATCCCGCGGTGTGGGGAAGCTTCCCGAATGAAAGCGGAAGACACCAGGAATGTTTTAGGACAGCGCGGAGCCGATGCGGATCTATATATGCAAGTGTCCGGAACCTATGCGGAAATTTTGTGATCGAGACACGAAAATGTCGACACTTTCCGCGAGCGTCATGCCAATGAAACGCAAAATGAGCAAGAAGGGAGGCGAGGCCCCCATGCAAATATCTCCATCACAGGCACACCTTTCGTCTAGTGATGAAGAACAGGTAAATCTAAGGAATTTCCGGTCCCAGAAAGCAAAGAAGAAGGTAGTAGAGACTGTGCCAAAAGCAACCAGAAAGAAGTGAAATCAGCCCCCTAACTTCCTAGTAAGTTTGTTTTGATTTGATCTTTTCAGAAATTATTTTTCATCTGAGTGACTTTCCTGGTTCCTATTACTTACTATAGTACATTTTCCTTTATTTTGTTTTCGTATTTTATTTGCAAACAAACCATGTTGTCCCATGTGACAGCCCAGCTGAAAAAATCACAAGTAGGTGGAAGTACACTCAGAAAAAGAAAGCATAGAATTTTTGGCTAAATGTTAATGTATTATATAAACATGAACAAGTTGTTATTCATACGTAAATGCTTTCTAATGATACAACATATTAGAACAAAAGACAAATTCATCACACTAAAAAGCATGAATTCAATTGCAAAGATATACCTGTGGTCTCATTACAATGTAATATCTTTGAAGCCCAAAATAACAATGAAAGCTAAAGATGATGGAGGAAAATGAAGAATTTTCTGTCACTTCAAAATTCAAGTGAAATGAGAGAAAAAGCAATAAATCATGAACTCGAAAAAGTGTTGAATTTCTGTCTTTCTTTTGTTTTTGCTGAGTGTATATATTTAAGTGCACATTAAGCATCACAAATCATTTCAGAAATATTCTTTACCTGAATGATTTTCGTAGTTGTTATTACCTAATAATTTTTCTTCTCTTTTTGTTTTAGTTGCAAATAAACTCGATTGTCCAATTTGACAGCCCAGCTGAACCCCCCCCCCTTGAAAATGTTCAAAAGTGATCAAAATAAGAGAGGGTTAGAGATGCACAAGGGTAAAAATCAGAGAAAGAAACACAAATTTAATGATTAGGATCATTTTGGCATGCTCTACAGAAGTATCAGACAAAACACGTATATACTTCACGATGGATAAAGGACAGGTCTAAAAAAAAAGGGAATAAAGAATATATATATATATATAAGTAACAAAACTGCAACAAATTTCATGCTGTATTCACCAACGGTTTATTTCTTGTGAAGAAATAAACCGTTGGTGAATATGTATATGTTTTTATGTATATTATATGTATAATGTATAATTTTAATAATACAGCATGAACTTTGTTGCAGCTTTGTTACTTATCTTTTTATCTTGCCAACACGTGGACTACCTTATCAACATGTATAATTTTATATATATATATATATGGTTCAAAACGTTTGCGAATATCATCCATGTGACTGCAGGCAGAGAAAGAAATTGTTCTCCCAGATGAGACAAAAAAAATAAGTCGTCAGTCGACATGCAGACAATCCTATTCTTCGACTATTGGTGGTCACATTCTATTATCAAATAATATTGACCAATCATATTAATATAATATCAGCCGCTACTGCGGAAGCACAACAAGGAGCATCAATGACGGCTAGCAGTCAAATGAGGAAAAGTCAAAGTCAGCGCCAAATTTATACCTTTCCATTTTCCTGGTATTGTCCGCAGTTTGTCCGCATGCCTAACTTGTGTTGTCCGGAAGGCATCCTGATTGTCCGCGTTCATTCCTGGTGTAATCCTAGATGTTTCCGCGCTGCCCGGCTACGATTAGCATATTCCGAGGTATTTCGCGCTCTTCCGGAGTGATTCCTAGGTTTGTCCGCAGTCAGTCCGCGGACAGTCCGCGGACAGTCCGCGGAATGTCCCAGGACAAGCCGATTCACAAAGTTATTCCGCGTCTGTCGCGGACAGGATGCCGAAATAACAAAATTTGCTTCCGCAACCCTTCCGGGGCTTGTCCGCGCCCAAGTGGACGTCCGCCCTTAGGGATAGCTACATGTAAGTCTGTTGATAGTAAGTCAAGATCTAACGACATTTTTAATTAACATTTTTTTGTTGGTTTGTGTTTAGAAACAAAACAATCATTCTGTTGTCAGAAAATGAGTGTAGCTTGAAGTCCATGTACCCATAGTTGTACAGTAAACGTAAAGGCTTATCTGTTATTATGGATAATTTATTGAGTAATGGATTGTTGTACAGAAGTGTTTGTTAAGAAAATGGGAAAAAAAAAGAAAAGGGGAGGAAGATAGATAGGATGTGTAATGTACACCCTACGTTGGAATGTTATTGTTTGTGTGAGAACAGTTCATTTAGTTCTTGTTGCGATGTACATTCTCCTCATTTGTGAGAAAAGGGAACACAGTTGAAGTATTGTGAAATGAAAATTAGGTTATCAGGTTTGATAAATCTGTTTATTTAGTTTGAGGAGTACAGGTTATAGATGTGTTTGAAGTTATGCACAGCCATGTCAGGTGACATGTTGTTGAGTTATCGTCTGAATGATACATGCAGATAAGTTTCAGGCATTTGAAATTTCTTTAAAGAGTTTACAAGGGATGGCTAGTAACTTATCAGTGGGAATCAGTGGGAATGCTGGGGGATGATTGTTCTAATTTTTGTAGGGTTCATTTAAGAGTACACTATGTATCTATTGTTGTGTGAAAATTATTTGCTTCAGAACGGTCTCGTATTCAAGTAATGTGCAGTTTGATGCCCCGTCACTATACAGGCATGCTAGCCCGGAACCATTAAACTGCACATTACATCAGTTACTAATCATCCCCTTTAAGGGATGATCAACATTTACAGTCAATGGGGAATAGTGTTTGAAGTCCCGAACCCAAAGGTAATAATCTTTGCGGTATAATAGCGCCCGCAACTGGGGGGAGGTGATGTAGAGTTCAAGAAATAATGATCCGACATCTTTGTTGTTTTACCTGTGCGACTCTGATAGATTCACACGATAGTTCGGACCCGCATTGAGCTGAATTTATCGCATGTAGTGAAGGAAAGAAAGTACGGAGTAATAAAATCGAAGCAATTTAAGATGGCATGTCTGCATGGATCATTTTGAGTGGAATTCATGACTGTGATTGATATGCATGGACGGCGTTGTTGTGACCATCTACCTAACGTTACAATATTGGCAAAGGAACCGTAATTGCCGAGCGAAGTTCGGACTCAATGCACCGCTATGACCTGTGCTGATGGCGAACAGGCTATGCTGCGCTACATAGTATTATGTGCGTGCAAAGACAAAGTTGTCTACAATATGCGATCAAATCCGTGAAAATCATGCACATTGTTCATGATAGTAAATAACTGGTACAGGAAATTATCAACTACAAAAAAATACTTACCTCTACTGACGAACTGAGCTAAAGTCACCACCATAAATTCAATATATGTTTTAGCTCCAGACGACATCGCGAAACTCTGACTATCATGATGACAGACGTTGACGACACCGCGCAGCGACAAATTTCAGGCGTTAGAACTTGCAACCAATGAGATCATCAGACTCATCGAACACGTGATCTTCTCTGGGGGACAACAAACACCGATACGGTGTTATTAGTGAAAACCAGTGAAAAGCCCCTTTTCGTGACAAAACTATAACACCACTCGGTGTCATTTTGACACCAAGAGTCTAACACCCAATGAATGAAAGAACTTTGGTGTTAAATTGACACCAAAGGGCGTCAATTCAACACCATATTCAACACCCGCAGTTTGACACAGGGTTAGTGTTACACTTTTGACACCGCATTTTTTGCAGTGCAGCCTGTCACGTTACTTCTCTTTTCTCTCTTCTCCATCCCCACTCGCTTCTAGTTGTTGCATTTACTTAGTTTGCTATAGCAATTCAAGTTTGTATGTCTAATTGCCTACATGTATATCTATGTTAATTCCTCCTTATCCATTTCCCCCTCAAACTGCCATCATTATCAAGCACTTGCTTAAGATTGCAGAATCCTGTATTTTCTGTACTGCTACTTTATTTAATTTCAGAGCAAAGAGTATTGTGAAGATTGAACTGTCAATGCACTATGTAGGGTCCATATTGTTATTAGAAATAGACTGTACTTGTACATTATGTAAGAATTTTTATAATCAAAATGCAGCAATAAAACTAGTTAATCGATCAATCAAGCAATAAAAAAATATGTAGAGGGGTGCGAGTCACGATTCATACAGCCCACGAGTAATGTAGCCCACCGAGTCACAGAGCCTATGAATTCGACACTAAGCATTAAAGTAAATAAGGCCCATGATTCAGACAGTAGGCAAACAACGCCCACGACTTCGACACTAAGAGAACAAGACCCACGAGACCGACATTACCCCGTGATGTAATGTCGAACTCGTTGGTTGTTTGTACTTTTGTTTGTTTGCTTGTTTTTTGCTCTACTGTCGAACTCATGGGTGCTGTTTGGCTAGTGTCGGACTCATGGACCTTATTTGCGAAGTGGCGAACTCATGGGATGTATGACTCATGGGTTGTATGTCTCATGGACTTTTATTTACTGTATACGCTGTTTTTGCTCTTGATTACAATTGAAATACGATCTACCTCTGCACTTTTTTGCTTTGTTTTTGTTTTTTATCTGCCACTAGTGTGGTATTTCAACTATTCTGTACTTACGTTTGTGTTTATCCTTATGTTTGATTACAATGTCCTGTGAGAATTACAACCGTTGTTTTAAGAGCCTTGACAGCGTTTATTCAAGTATTCCTAAGGATTATCTAACGCCTTCTGAATCTGAGATTTTTCGTTCACAAGTTATTATCTCCATTGATAAATTTAAGAAGTTTTCCACTAGTAATTTCGAATTTAAACAATCTAATATGATATCATATTTTGTATACATATAAATACCCGTAATTTGTGTCATAACTATAACGAAGTTGCATTATTTTTAGATTCTTTGTCTGTACAACCGTCAATCGTAGGCATAACTCAAACATAGTTTAACGATGATATTACATTATCTTTGTATAATTTTGATGATTATAAATAAAAAAGAGATATTAAAAAAAGAATAAGCCTAAATGAGGATTTGGTATGTTTAAATCGCATTGAGTATGTGAGACGCATTGATTTAGATATAAATGTTACCATGCATCACAAAACGAACAAAAAGTCGCACCCCTTGATTTTACGTAAGCACTCAAAAGAGGTGAAATGGGTCAACCGAGTCAATCTTGGGTTTTTCATGTTTTCTGAAAGAGCTATCCTTCTTTTACATTATTCTTTAGCTTGGGATCATAACATGAATGGGAAAGTGTGTTTTCAGCAGTATTTCTAAAACCCGTTTTGGGGGGAAATAGAATGATCAGGTATGTCTTAGAGTCCCCTTTTCATTACTTGAAATCCTTTACACACTCTTCACTTTCAAGTCTAATAACTTTTGAGAAGATATCTCTACTGCTTTGAAAGTTGGCATTAATCGTGGACAGAACTAAAGAACATGCTCAATTTCAGTTTAAT
This sequence comes from Diadema antillarum, assembly GCF_040938485.1. Taxonomy (NCBI): domain Eukaryota; kingdom Metazoa; phylum Echinodermata; class Echinoidea; order Diadematoida; family Diadematidae; genus Diadema; species Diadema antillarum. The sequence goes on from NW_027271883.1 coordinate 879,365, forward strand.
CTGATAATCCTTTCATTGTCAGCTGATTGTTGTTGCTCCAGTGGTTTGCATCCTGTGTTTTGTCCCTTTCACTGCCCAGCTACCATGGCTAGGGAAAAATTATTAAGCGCTTGAAGAGACCCTGTACTTCAGAGCCACTTTTCTCAGTTCACACTTTTCCAGAGCGTGTGCTTTCTTTCTAGTATGTAGGTAGGTTAGGGGAGTCCATTTGAATTGAGTTATATACCATTTTAAAGCTTCTGCCCTCAATTAAAAATCCATGTCAGGCGACTATTTGTTGGTTTTGTGATGCAGCGTCACAAATAATGATTTCATGGAAACTTAATTTTTGAAAGAGAACTTTTAAAGAATTCTATAATAATTGGCGTTGTTTACAGACCTGAAAATTAAAGAACTGATGACTTTGTTATTTATCTCTCTCTCAGTTTAAATGTTGCGCATTACGAAAAAAAGAAATCAAATTTGCGGAAATGTCATTGAATGCCGGGAAAGTGCATGATGTGAATGAATTCTTTAGGTATGTTGATGTTGTATTCTAAGTTCCCCCTAGTGCAATGCCCCTGGCGAATCACGAAACAATCTACTCTCCTATAACGATTATAGACAAGTGATACTTGTTGTATTCTAATATTTATTTAATACTTTTTTCCAGATATTATTGATCCTTTGCCCCTGTTTTGTCTCTCTGTTAAATGGATTTTATAGTTTGGGTTGATACCTTATTTCAGGATTTGAATATATCTTGGTAAGATAATGAGAAACCTCTAATGAAATGTGAAAAAGCATGTAATTCCAAGAGCAATTCAACGTTTTTGGTTTGTTTGTTTATTTGTTTGTTGTTTTTTATTCATTTATTTTTGTTGGGGGGAATTAGTTTTGAAATGGGTGATATACAGAACAGAGTAATCCTAATAAAAGGTGGGACCCACTTTTCATTACGATCGCTTTGTTTTACTTCTTTTTTTTTGGGGGGGGGGTTCTCAGCTATTCCAAAAACGATTTTCATCAAATGAACTTTGATTCCTCTTAGAATGGCGATGTTCTATATTATTTTATAGTGGGGTTTTTGTTTGTATCTCACCAAAAGTCCAATCCTCATCTTCACCAATCCTGTACCATCCTTTTAACAACATTAAATCATAAACAACTGATGAAAAGTGGGATGTAAATGAGACCAATAGTTAACTTTTGTGTACGTATAATGGAAAGTATGTATAGAATGGTCTCCCGACACTTGATGTAAATAACATGTATAATGATTTGTGGTTAAGTTTTCAAATGCCTTTAATTTTGGTTTCTCAAGAGAACATGTTAAAAAAAATAGAAATACAAACTATGAATTACGTATAAAACTTGTAAACTGTGTAAAAGAAATTGCTGTTTGTATATTTTTGGGGGTAAAGAATTGAAATGAGCGTTATGAGACTGTGTATAAGAAATGTCGAAACAAACTGACATATACGATTGAACTCGCTGAAAACACCATTATGTCGTACAGTTAACCATATGTCATGAAAGTATGAAGAAAAACTCGGAATAGTATTAATACAGCAATGGGCAAAAATAATTCTGCAATTCAATACAATGGTATATATGTTAAGAACAGGAATGGGATGTCATCAACAAGTATTTTGTTGATATCATTTTATATAATTTGAATTCGAATTTTGATCGATATTCTTTAGTGGTTTTTTGTGTTGTTTTCGTTCATACTTTCGTTATTTGTTTTGGAACATTTGTACTGTTTTGATTTGTCCTGCTTTGTCAACATATACCTGACATTTATATAATCTCTCAGAGGTAGGCATGTAACAACTTAAGGGTCAGCTACATATAACTCACAAGGACTATTTTCCTTTCTTGCTGTTCCCCCCACCAAATGCACTGTATTTGCTAATATTCATACCGCCACATTGGTTCAAATCGTATGTCAAATAATTTCTAAACTTCGTGTATTTGCATCCCATCATGCACCTTCTTGTTTGTTTGTTTTTACTGTATGTTCTGTATACGTTAAATATTTGATGCAAATAAGAAACTGAACTGACAGTGCTCCGACCTCGTGGGCCGTATGACTCTTGGTGTCAGTCTCGTGGGATGACCTCATCTAGAGTATCCTCTTCACATTAAAGGAAATCAAAACTCAAAGTGCCGTGTGGATTGAGTGAAAGCAGCATCATCAGTAGAACACATCAGCGAAAGTTTGAGGAAAATCGGACAATCGATACAAAAGTTATAATTTGTTCTCTTTTTTTTATTTTTGTGTTGGGACCACTGCATAAGGAGACTGCTTGAGTTTGTGACATTAAGTGTGCACAATCGATTCAATATAAAGAAAGAGAAAATTCAACATGCTTTCCTTTTTCTAGCGTGATAAAAGAGCACTTACACTAACCGTTATCGAAAAGCGGGATGAATAATTGCTACCCTTAACACTATTATGTCAGTATCAAGGTAATGCAATGTGTAATTTCCATGAAAAATTATTTTTTAAATTTCTTTATATCTTGCTTATTTTCTTTACATCGCTGCACACACATAACGTCATGAACTGTAAAGTTGTCTCATTATCCAGTGGTTACAACACCAAAACTTTAAAACTTAATAACTTTTGCATCGATTATCCGATTTTCCTCACACGTTTGTACTATGTCTACATCGAATCGATGCTGCATTGATAATACAAACGGCTCAATATAACTTCGGACAGAAAGTAGACACAAACAGCATTATGATGCATTTTTAGAGGGGTTAGAATCGATGGAGCTGTAGCACCTTTCCTATTATGGCCCTCAAGCGTCCTAGATTGGTTTCCCCATGCATATCGAGCATCATGACAAGCCGCCGACAGGAAGGTACCAGGCGCTCCTACCACGACTGAACATGGCGGATCTAGGGGAGACAACCCCGAGTGATGCCATAGTACCGGCAGCATTTTGAGTGAGCTCCCGAAATCCATATAAACATTTTGTGAAAATACGCGACATTTGTGCTATCTGCAGTTCAATACGGACGTGAGGAGAAAGGATTACAATTTTCGTTCACAGACAAGCCAAAAAACCTGACTTGATCGACATCTGCAACGAGAAAGGAGACGAACCAAAACCAACTCGTCTACTTCATCAACTATACTGAGTGACGCGTCTCTGCTAGAAATCAGCGACCAACCCACTGCTGCCCCTATCGCGCCACCAGAGCTCCTCACGTTTATGAAGGAGATGAAGGAAATGTTCGCCACCTTTACGACTCAGGTAAATTCCAAACTTGATTCAGTGGTGAACGAAATCGCTCTTCTTAAATCTGGTCTGAAAGACACAAAAAGACTGTTTCGGATTTGGAGACGGGCTTAACACACGTCTCTGACCAGCTAGACACGGTTGAGAAGACCACTGTTCCTCAGCTTCGTGACCTTATTGATAGCGAGAAAGCAGAGCTGAACGAAAGAAAAACTTACCTTGAGTGAAATCTATGACAGGAAACAGAACCTGCTCATTTACGGTGTTCCAACGAAACCGAATGAAAACATCCATGAAACCGTCATCGAAGTCTTCAGCAGCTTCCTGAACATTCCCAAGAAAGATGCCTCGTTCATGACCGCTCATCAATGTCCTTCGCCTACCCACATCGAACCGTGGTACTGCAGCCTCGGAGCCCCAGCGGCCTGCAATAATTGTCAGATTCGCTCGCATGCTGGACAGAGACAGACTGCTGTATGCCTACGACCATCATCTGCAACAGCGCAAGCAAACCACCTGGCAGTGACGCGTCCCCGGTCCCGTTTGCCTCCAGCCGTGTGCCGATTCGTACCGACTTACCATCGATGATGAAACGTAAGAGAGGGAAACTTGCAACAGTAGCGTACAACATCCGTAAAAACAACGGTCTGTCCGCTAGGGTCCAGATAGTAGGCACAAAGGTCATCCTTCAAACAAGACAACTTGCTAGAAGTGGAAGAACCCCGGCTCGCTGGACAGACTGGTCAGACTAGCCCATCAATCATGTAAGATGTTTATCATGGTTTCTCATACATTTCACTATCAAACGTTCATTTCTTTGTTTGTTTTTCTGTCTGTGCAAATATTCCACGGTTACGTTCTTTGACTTCTGATCGAATGTAATCAGATACAAAATTAATGTACTCCAGACCATATAATCATAAAAATGATGTAATCATAAACATCCCACATATATTATGAGAATCTGACGAAAGTTGTTGCAAATGTTGTCTGCAAAATTAAAAGGAATAATGTATTTTAAATAGTTTATATGTGACCGTGAACCTCAAAATGAACATAAAGTCGCACACACTGATTTTTGCGTGAGGACTGAAAATAAGTGAAATGGGTCAACCTAGCCGAACTTGACTTTTTCATATTTTCTGAAAGAGCAGATTTTCTTTTACATTATGCTAAAATTTGGTATCATAAAACGGGCAGGAAAGTGTTTTTTTTTTCTTTTAGCAATTTATCTCGAACATTGTTGGGAGAATAGTGTGATTAGGTGTGTCTTTAGAATCCCTTTGTCATTTCTGAAAAACCTTGTCCACACTTTTCACTTTCAACTCGAATAACTTTTGAAAAGATAGTGCTACTGCTTTGAAAGTTGGCATCAATTATGGATAGAATGTGATAATGAGTCATGCTTAAATTCAGTTTAATCTGATACTTTGGTGGTTTACCTCCTGTTTGTTTTTGTTTTTTGTCCCATTCATCACACAGCCAGCACGGTTTGGTAAAGATTAAGCGCTTGAATAGACACTGCATTTCAGAGCCTCTTTTCTCAGTTCACACTTTTCCTGAGTTTGTGCTTTCTTTCCAATATTTAGATAGGTTAGGAGAGTCCATTTGCTTGGAGTTATACATCATTTTAAAGCTTAGAATCTGTTCTTTCAGAATATAGTCTTAACTAAAAATTCATATCTGGCGACTTTTTGTTTGTTTTGAGGTGCAGAGTCACATGTATAGGACTCTAATTATATATTGTATAATGAATAGAGTAATTGATTTGATTTGATGTTTTGTGTCACCGCATAGTCATGGGTTGATGCAGATTTTCTTCTTTTTTTGCCACTTAAAAGACAGTTTTGATATGAATCGGTCAAAATGTGTTTCGAAGGCAGTTTTTATTCCCGACTATACAATGTAGACCGTGAAATGGCTGTGCGACGTTAGTCGCGAATTCTGACTGTACCCGCAATCATCTTTTTAATGACAGTATGATGCTACCAAATAATATCATGATGGTTCAAATGCAACAATTTTCAGTTTTGTAGAGAAAAAAATGATTTCAATTGTAATATATTCACTGATTTATTTTTCTTTCGCAATAAGATAAATTGAATATATAAGATAAATTCATAATATACGTCTGAAGGATATTGTGTTAGATTCAAAGGGTATTACAAGATTTTCATCATTTTCAGCTTTCCTAGGATGTGGAATTTTCAGTATTTATCGTTTGCATTTTTCCTCTCATTTAAGTGATTATCACTATCACCATGGCATTCACTCGTTTATTTTCCCTTACATAAGAATGTTGTAAAAGTATATGATACTACGTGTATGTATAGGATATAACGTCTACATATTAAAAACAATACACCCGTTTTTATTTTGGCAGCGCCTCTATAAGTTTGAATTCCCACAATCCTATTGAATATCTCTGTTGGTGTCAAAGCCCAGAACGTTACTTATGCCACGAAAACAGTGTAGTCTTGATTTTTTTCTTTTTCTTTTCCTTCTCCTTCTTTTCCTTTTGTATTTGTGAGAACTGAATATTTTGCGAAGACTGGCATTTGCGCCCTAGAGATACACAAATCCAATATGTACTATAATCGACCCAATTCAGATCATTTTCTTTCCTTCATGGACACCATAAGACCAGCTGAAGTTCCTACATTGTTCCCCGAGTCATTTAATTCCGCTAAAAATCGTCGCCTTATTACACTGTTTTGATTTGTAAACGCTCGTTCAACTCTACCCTTATCTACCTGTGATCTACCCTTACGTAAGACCCAATCCTTAATTTGCAATGCATATTCTTTTGAGTTCATTGTAAGCAAGTCATCATAGTATGTATTGAGAGAGCTTCCCCTTTTTGTTACACTAACAAGTCGGTACTTCCGATCTACACTGTAGTTGAAATACTCAGACCTGTCTGAATTTTAAACGTGCTCAAAATTCCCCACCTTTCAAAGCCTTTCGTGTTCTAAAGTCTAGTTAAGAACATTTTGATAGTGTTGAAATGGACAATGAATATATCGCGTTAAATTTTGTTCCGCTGTTTCGATTCAGAGAACTTTAGCATGTCCAAACCTCATTGGTATGTGTAGCTGATTGATCAGAAGCCATGATCTATATCGAGCAATGATCTTCGAATTACGTAATATACAGCTATGCCTAATTTTTTCTTTACATGAAAAAAAAAAAAAAATGAGGGCACGAATCTTGTGATGGTTATTCATCTCCAGCAATATTTAGCCAAATATTTCATTCCCTATCTTAACCTTTGGACTTGGTTGTAAATACCTTTGCATCACGTAAAGGAAAAGGCAATAGACCTACCCTCTTCATTAGGTGATCCGAGAATCCTCTCGGATCACCTTCTGTATCTGTACGGAGTTTTTCTTCTTCTTTATTTATATGTCCTCAAATGTTGTGCACAGATTAACTAAAAAAGTCCGTCGCCTATCACTTTCAAACTTATACCATGTATCATGTCCTTGGGATGACAGACCTAATGTATCATTGTGATCTGTCAACCATGACGTCATTACGACGTCATTATCTGAAATCACGTTCACATTCATATCTCATTGATGGAATGGAATTTCTCAATGAAATTTAAATCTCATATAGTTCAAGTTTCGCTCTATCTATTCATATCATAACATTTGATCATGTTTATACTAAACGAGCGCATACGCGCGCGTTGAAATTTTAACATTCTCCAATCGAGCTCAAAATTGTTTTGCACACGTTTCAGGTCATTTAAAGCATTTGACAAAAAAAAAATCGACGGACACGTACGCGAAATAATTCTACCAAGTTTCAAGTCAATCCGACTCAATATGACGTCATACAGGCCCTTCAAAGTTGAAATTCCTCGCGCTCGTCAATGGCGATATACAGTGCAAATCTGGCAAAAAAAAAAAAAAAAATAAAACCGTCAATTTTTTAACCCGTTTTTACTCGTCAGGATGGACGGTGACTCCCCATTTTCTTTGCATATTCTGAAAGCAGGTGAGCTGTAAATATTATTTCTTGGGTGCAAGATGCTTACAAAATGATTAAAAAATATCAAATTTCTCAATAGAATAAAAAAGTGAATTATTTTTACAAATGACGTCATCAAATTCAAGTTCACTCGAGCGTATCTCACTTATCCTTGGCTGATTTTCACCCAGATTTCAGTATGCTACAGCTTGTTGAATGATCTTTTTGATACGTGACTTCAGAATTTTGATGGGATGACGTTATCACCTCGTAAAAAAATCGATTGCAAGTAACCTTGTCAAATTCGACCAGTTTGCGTGTTATCTCTATGGGAGGGCATTTTTTCTGGAAATGAAAATTGGCATGACTGTCTCAATCGAGCACTAGCTCACTTACCTTTGGGTGAATTTCTCCAAGATTTTACTATGTTGTAGCCGAGACTCTTTGCTGTCGATAATGTGCCCTCTGTTATTTAATTTGACGTCGGGATCACGTCGAAGAATGTGGTTGAAATTGGCACTTGGCTTCGATCTAGCATCGGACTTTTAATCGTAAGGCCCTGTGATCGAGGCTCACCCCAGCCAATTCCTTTGCTTTTTTAAAACCCTTATGGTTTTTTCTTTTTCTTTATCAAATCGTGTACTCCCTTCCTAACTTTATCTTTTTCTGATCCTTATATTCTTTTCCTTCAAATTATTTATACAATACCTTAACTTTTTGTTTATTTTTCACTCTTTCTTCCACTTTCTGTGCAATAGATCGAGAACAACAAGTCCTATCAACCCCGTATTTGGCACATGTTTAGTTCATGTCACGAAAATCATTTCATAGAATAACAACTACTTCCTCCGACACCATCTTGGGTAGGTAAATTAGGGTCAAAGGTCAAAAGTGTCTAATCCTCTATCTTGGTGAATACACGTCCTATCTTTCCCACATTTTGCACATGTAAGGACCATGTTGCCAGAATCATTTCGCAAGATTACAACTTTTTGCTCAGATACCATCTTGGCTGTGTGAAGTGGGGTCAAAGGTCAAAGATACTTCATTCTGTTGCCTCATTAGTGAATATAGTTTCACCGCCATATTTTGCGCACACATGGGACTCGATAGATGGATCATTTTGTAAAATAAGAACGCTTTGGTCGCACGCCATTTCAGCTGTTCAAACGAGGTTCAAAGGTCAAATATCTTTTTAGTTTGTATTTTGCTTACTATATGCTCAATCGAGACCATATTTTGTACATGTATGGACCATGTTACATGGATTATTTCATAAAACAACGGCTTTTGACCCAAACGCCATCTTGGCCGTGCAAGTAGGGTCAAGAGTCATAACTACTTTGTCCTGAATCGTAGTAAATTCAAGCCCTATCGCTCCCATATTTTATACACATTTAGCCCATGACATATGGATCGTTTCATGAAATAACAACTTTCTAATCAATTCCCATCTTGGCTTTCTAAAGTATAGGGTTAAGGATCAAACCAATTTGCATTTGGAAATGGAGTGTAAGAAAGTATGGGACGATGTATGAGTGAGTGTGTGTTGTGTGTGTGTTTGTGTGTGCGCGCATGTGCGTGTGCGTGTGTGTGTGTGTACATGTGTTTGTGCGCGCGGATGTGTGTGCATGTGTGTGTGTCTGTTTGTATGTAAATGTGTGTGTATGTGTGTATGTAAATGTGTGTGTATGTGTATGTGTGTGTGTGTGTGTGTGTGTGTGTAACGGTATACATGTGTGCGTGCGTGCGTGCGTGCGCGGGAGTAATGGCAGGGTTAGATTTTCGGGTTGGTACACCAACGTGTCTGCGCCAAGTGGCCTGCATTGTGTGTGCGTACGTAGGCGTGAGGGTTTGTAATTATTAGTTTTTGTTGGGGGGGGGGGGGAGGGGGATGGGTTATTTCACTTTTATTCTATGTAAAGAAATATATCTATTGAGATGATTTTATTTCATTTTGATTGTCTGTATTATGATAAGTATTCATGTGTGTAGATTTTAATGTTTTACTGTTCAATAATGTATGAAGGTTAACTTTGTGTTACGATGAATGTTTATGTATTTTTATCATGGGCAGGGCTCTATGGAAGAGCAGGACCTGCTGGTCTTGATGAGACTACCCTGTGGAAATAAAACTGAAATAAATAAATAAATAAATAAATTAAATATAGTCCTGTATCTTGTTAATTTCATAGCATTTTGCCCCCATATTTTGCACAGGTGTAGACCTTGTCAAGAGGAACATTTCATAAGATAATGGCTTTTTCCTCAGACGCCTTCGTGTATGTGAAAATAAGGTTCAAATATACCAACAATTTCATTTTTTCTCTTTCGTAGCATGATATGTTCTTCCCATTTCAAATCTGTAGGCATGACAGGTTTGACAGGTTCTTTTTTCTGGATGAGAATCTCAACATCACATGACCAATCGTCCCTAATAACAGATCAAACAGATCGGGTCATCTGTATTGATATCAGGACTGAAAACATTTATTACCGAATATATCGGATCACCTAGTTTGTCAGTGTTGACAAATTCCGATTCTAGTTTTCTTTGTTTTTCTTCTTTAACTGCTGACGCATGTGTACTTGAATTATTTTGCTCTCCTTTTGTGACAGTGACATGTATAAGCCAAAAGATGTCCGAGGTCCCACGCAGCACTGGCTGCTGACCTATGTGTATCTGAAGAATAATGCGTTTACTGTATTTCTTTAACTCCTGTATGCACCTTTAAATATCCGGGTTCTTGCTGTTGCAGTTCTGGTACATTACAATACCAGCATTATTAAGTTAGTGCACTATACGATGATTTAATCAAAGTAATGTGATGTCACCTCATAATGACTACTGATATACTTTCGCAAATTATTATTTTTTTCTTCATTATATCGATGCTCTGCCTCCTGGCAGCTACGGCAGTTCGAGATGTGACTGTTTGGTTTGCTTATGCTGAAATCACATGGTGGCGCCAGTGTCGGTCATATAATTAGTGAAGCATACAGCTCCCCTTTCCTACGCCTAGCTCATATTCATTTCATTATCCATTTCATCAAAAGACGTCTAAACTCAGAAAACTTCTGTTTCTTCTGGGTAAAGCTTTCTAGTTATGGTGTGATATTTGACCTCTGACACGGGTACGTCTCCTTTTTCTTCATCCAGAGCTTGAAGAACCTTTCTTTAACAACATGAGATTGTTTGTTTGAATTTTTGAAATTACACAGCCTGATTGTCATGAATTTGGTCCATTTGACATTTTGCTCACCTTATGTAAACTGAAATGTTGTCTGCATTTTTAGTCAGACACCTGATATAAAACATTTATGCGTATACACCCGTGTACTTATGAATACGTCTGAAGAATTTGATTGTTGTTGATGACTTTGAAAGCATTGTAATTTGTCTTATGTAGCACATGTTTTCGTAACATCTGCACGAGAAACAGGTCAGGTTTGTCATGTTCGAAGGACCGCACTACCAACTTGTTCTTTTCTTCCTTCTTCGCCGAAATTTACGTAATGCATAATCCGTGCTGGTCCTTGGAGAATGGCGTAAACAAGTCATGATCTTTCGCTTCTTTTCTTTTCTTCTTTTATTTTTATTTTTATTTTTTCAACCGGTCCTAGATTAGGTTGCTCAGAGCGATCATTCAATACGTATATAATTCACAAGGAATACAATAATTCTCCGCTGATTTGTCCTTTGAATTCACTAAATTCTTTATTTGTTTTACGGACCAGGCCTCGCCTCAAAAGCAACTGTACGGTTCAAAGTGATATATATATATATATATATATATATATATATATACTTTGTTTATTCATAATATATGTTTTTGTGTTTTAGTAGTAGCCATGATAAAAAAATCCTACACGAGCAGGATTCCAACCTACGACCTCCTGATTACCGGACAGGCGTCATTGCCACTTGACCACCGTGCTTTCGCCTAGCAGGAAGTGTTGGTTGAAATTTATGAACATTCTTCCGTCGAGATGTTTTCATTGCAACTGATTGAAAAATTGCCCTAATTCGACGTAAATAGCACTGAAATGACTAGTATTTTAGTAGTAGCCACGCATTTGTCAATCAGTTGCAATGAAAACATCTCGACGGAAGAATTCATGAATTTGAAACTTTAACACTTATTGAATTATAAAAACAAAGTCTCTCTCTCTTCCCTAACACACTTTTGAAAATCAACTCCAAGATTAGAAGTGTACCAAATACGACAAGCGCCTCTTTTGCTTCAAATATTTTTCTCAGTCAACTAATGTTTTATTTCGTTAGGAGTTTCTATCTCTACAATGTATAAGCGTAAATACACCCGTGTCCTGACAACAGTCACTGAAATACAAGATGAAACGTATCCAAACCCAACATAATTATTTGCTTAACTTCAAGTTTCTGCAAGTTTTTAATATGAAAATTGTATTTCAACAAATTTTACAAATTCCACTTGAACAGGTAGACCAATTCAATATTCAAGCAACACATAAACCCGACATACTTCAATAAAAACTTACCGAAAGACAATAAGTATGTTCCCGTCAAAAATAGAAAGAATATTCTTGAATCCATGGCGGCTTTTCAGGTGATTTCCTCATTGAGTTACTGCCGATCACGATTGCATGCACCGTCAGAGGACAGCAAGTTAAGAATCGTCGAAAATGAGGAGAGGATTCCAACTTGCCCGTCCGGAACACTCTCACCAACTGTTTGCAGAGATAATGGAAGAATAGGATTTAAATCAAATCAGGCTGTCACACTTTCCATATGAGCTCTCTAGTTTTCACCATCCTTGCACATGCTTAATAGAAATACAAAACGATTGTAATTGCTCGATCCCGACGATTGGAAGGGTCATAATAGCATAGATTTTCCGGGTAATTTCATTATTCAGGCAGTTTTTGAAATATCATGGTCATTAAACGAACGGTTGAGTAACTTCGTTCCCTATCAAACTCTGTGTGTGTGCTCATGCCGAACAGGGTAACAACAAAAAGGTGATATTTTTCAAAGTCGCATGAACAATGAAATTGGTGTTATTTGATTTTTTTTTTGTCCCTTTTCCATCATGGATAAGAGTTTACTGAACAATGTATATGCCATAAAGTATAAATCTGAAAAGGATCAGAGTTTATTGTTTGGTTGGTTTGGTTTATTTCTACATTTTCTTTATCCAAATGCAATAACAAGTGCAAACAGAGTGATACATAGTATCACAAAAAGGAGTATAGCATACAAATGAATAATGTATAAGAAATTTTCATTCCATAACAACATCAGTCTGGCATTGCGTATGAATAAAAGCAACCTAGTAAGGCACAGTGTATTCATATGAACGAAGGAGAAATCAAAACAGGGGACCGTCATGACAAGCAGAGCTTGACGTGGATGAGGCCCTCTGTAAGGTACGAATATATTACAAAACTTATAGATCTGTAACACATAAAACTCTTAATCAAAACATTATACCAAATGGATTGTGCTATTAAAAGAAAAAAAGGAAAAGAGAAAACAACAGTGACGTGGCGCTTTAAACTGACTTCCAACTTCGACAAAATATTGGATTTTGTCATATAAAACTGTTTGGTGTGAATAAGTTGAATAAGAATCAATTGAGATATTGGAGATTCAAAGCAAAAAAAAAAATCAGCCTTTACTCAAAAACAACCATGTGTTGGTTGTTTGTTAATCTAGCGTAATTTTGTTATAGGAATAGTTTAAAGTCGGATGTACGCGGGAATAACATAAGATGAAATTCTTGCATCGTGGTTCTCTAAAGGTACAATGTATAGCATCTCGCTTCTTAAAGGGCATTAAAAAGGGAGAGTTTATCATTAAGGCAATTAAAAATTTGGGGGCGAGGCCGAATTTTGTAATATAAAACCCTATCGGCGTTTATAATTTTGAGTAAAACTTAATTTCACGTGATATTAGATTTTGCAAGTTTGCAATCACCTTCTATACATAGCATGTAAACCTACTGGTTGTGTGTGGGTTTGTTTTGTCATGGCTATACATTTGTCATGATCACTGGTTGTTGTTGTTTTTTCTTTTCTGAACGGGAAACAGTGTACAGTGTCGATTATTACTCAATGGGATATAACAGAAAAAAGAGATATAAAAGGGTAAAAATGTATGGCAAAAAAAGAAACGTGCCATAAAAACTTAACATTGGGCCTTTAGAGTTCGTTGACCCCTGCCTGTGACCTTTGACCTTGTGGTGACCATCCACTCCCCAAGGGACATCTACCATCTAAGTTTGTTCAGAAACAGACCTATGGATCAAAAGTTGTGACCCATGATAGAAACGCGCCATAAAAACTTAACATTGGGCTCTAAAAGTCCGTTGACTCATGTTTAAGACCATTGACCTTGTGGTGACCATCCGCTCTCCCCAAGGGACATCTACCATCCAGGTTTGGTTATAAATGGAGTTGTGGATTAAAAGTTATGACCCATAATAGAAACGCGCCTAAACTTAACATAGGGCCCTAAAGTTCATTGACCCCTGCCTGTGAGCTCTGACCTTGAGGGGACCTACAATTATGTGACCGTGCATTACAAATCAAACAAAAAGTCGCACCCCTTGACTTTATGTGAGGACTCAAGAAAGGTGAAACAGGTCAACCGAGTCAGTCATGAGTTTTCCATATTTTCTGAAAGAGCTGATCTTCGTCTACATTATCCTTAAGAGTGGGATCATACATTGAATGGGAAAACCCTTTTTTTTTTCTTTTTTTGGTAAAGTAGTGTCATCAGCTTTTTCTTAGAGGTCCCTTTTAATTTCTTCAAAATCCTTTGCATACTCTAATACTTTCAACTCTAATAACTTTTGAAGCGATGATGTTACTGCTTTGAAAGTTGGCATGTATTATAAACAGAATGTGTTAATTAAGCATGCTTAATTTCAGCATAATTTAATAATCCCTTCATTGTTGCTGCTCCAATGGTTTACATCAAGGTTTATGTCCCATTCATGGCACGAGTAGCACGGCTTAGTAAAGATTAGGCACCTGAAAAGACCTTGCACTTCACAGCCTCCTTTTTTCAGTTCAAACTTTTCCAGAGTGTGCGCTTTCTTTCCAATATTTTTATAGGTTAGGAAAATCCATTTGAATTAAGTTATACATCATTTTAAGGCTTAGAGTCTGTTCTTTTAGAATCTGCCCTAAAATAAGAATCCATATCTGGCGACTTTTTGTGTGTTTTGTGGTGCAGGGTCACATAATACTAATAGTAAAATATGAAAATTTGTATGACCCATCTTCCCCCGAAATTTGATTGCAATTGAAGCCCAGAATAAAGAGTTATTGAAGTTTTTGTAGCCGTACGGATAGACAGACGGACGACAGACGGACAGACGCCGCAGACGATCCCCTAGTCTCCCCTCACCTCCGTTGGGCTCTACAAAAACTGAAAGATGACATTTTTCTGTTTTGCTACGATTTGCTAATAATTTAATGCTTGCTTGGGAAGAAACAGAGAAATGAGCCTTTCCCTTCCCTGGTTTCCACCCGTCGTGTGGACATGCTCAATAGAAATACAACACGATTGCATTTTATACTCGATCCCCACTATTGGAAGAGTCATAATAGGATAGATTTTCAGGGTAATTTCATTTTTCATACAGTGGTTAAAATATTATGATCATTAAACGAACGGAGGAGTAACTTCGTTCCATATCAAACTCTGTGTGTGTGTGTGTGCTCATGCGGAACAGGATAACAACAAAAGGGTGAGATTTTTCAAAGTCGTATTTTTTTTTTTTTTTTGTTCTGTTCGGTTTCCATCATGGATACAAGTCTACTGAGCAATGTACATGTAAGAGTGTATTATTCTGGAAAGGATCAGAGTTTATTGTTCGGTTGGTTTGGTTTATTTCTGCATTTTCTTTCTCCAAATGCAATAACAAGTGCAAACAGAGTGATACACAGTATGCCAAAGGGAGAATATAACTTACAAATGAATACAATAAATTTTGATTACATGAAAACATCAGTCTGTCACTGCGTATGAATAAAGGCAACCTACTAAGGCACAGTGTATTTGACGGGGATGAGGCCCGTTATATAGGATACGAATATATTACACATATATAGATGTAACACAAAAAAACTCTTTATCAAAACATACCAAATGCATTTTAGCGAAAGAAAAAGAAAAAGAAACAACTGAAAAGAAAAAAAAAAACAGTGACATGGTGCTTTAACTCTTTATGTGCCATGGTGGAAACCCCCTGTGTGCCACGCTATTCTGAGACACGAACGTAGTCATTCTTTGAGAGAGAATTTTGTTTTTCAAATTTGTATAACTTCTACAATTTCTGTTAAGATAGGCATAATAGAAAGCAAAGTTAAAGATGAATGCCAAGCTTTGTTTCGATAAAAATTGTATGACAAATCTATTTTCAATTTTTCTTTTGAATGACCAGTTGCTACATTACTGTAAAGGCATGACTTTTCCACATAAAACCGTGACAGAAACTTAGAATGTACGAGCAAATCTAGTTGGGAACACCACTTCATAGTCAATCACCACATAGAACGCAAGCCGTATATGACAGGAACAAAAGCAAGAGAAACGCTTCCATTGTGCCGCGGGATTAGCAGTGATTAGCGATTTATCGATCGGTTTTGGCGGCTTTGTTTGTTGAGCAGAATATGCGAAGTTAGCACGCCGTCGACTGAATCGGACGTGCGAACGTGGCACATAAAGCGTTAAAATCACGTCAAACTTTGACGAAATATTGGATTTTGTCATGTAAAACTGTTTGATGTGATTAAGTTGAATAAGAATCAATTGAGATATTGGAGATTCAAAGCAAAAAAAAAAAAAAAAATCAGCCTTTATTGAAAACACAACCATGTGTTGGTTGTATGTTAATCTAGCATAATTGTGTTATAGGAATAGCTTAAAGTCGGATGTACGACGGAATAACATAAGATGAAATTCTTGCATCATGGTTCTCTGGAGGTACAATGTATAGCATCTCGCTTCTTAAAGGGCAGAATGTATCCATTAAAAAGGACAATTTATCATTATTAGACAATTATAAATTTCGGGGGAGGCTGAATTTTGTAATATAAAACCCTATCGGCGTTATTTTGAGTAAAACTTAATTTCATGTGATATTAGATTTTGCAAGTTTGCAATCACCTTCTATACATAACATGTAAGCCTACTGGTTGTGTGTGGGTTTGTTTTGTCATGACTATACATTTGTCATGATCACTGGTTGTTGTACAGTGTACAGTGTCGATTATTATTCAGAATTCTGTAATAAGAACAAGGCAAGTGCCATAATGTGTCTCGCCCATTCGCGTCCAAGAGATTGTACGCGAATGGGACATTACAGATAAAAAGAGATATAAAAGGGTAAAAATGTATGGCAAAAAAGAAACGTGCCATAAAAACTTAGCATTGGGCCCTTAGAGTTCGTTGACCCCTGCCTGTGACCTTTGACTTTGTGGTGACCATCCACTCCCCAAGGGACATCTGCCATCCAAGTTTGTTCAGAAACAGACCTATGGATCAAAAGTTATGACCCATGATAGAAACGCGCCATAAAAACTTAACATTGGGCTCTAAAAGTTCGTTGACTCATGTTTAAGACCATTGACCTTGTGGTGACCATCCGCTCTCCCCAAGGGACATCTACCATCCAGGTTTGGTTATAAATGGAGTTATGGATTAAAAGTTATGACCCATAATAGAAACGCGCCTAAACTTAACATAGGGCCCTAAAGTTCATTGACCCCTGCCTGTGAGCTCTGACCTTGAGGGGACCTACAATTATGTGACCGTGCATTACAAATCAAACAAAAAGTCGCACCCCTTGACTTTATGTGAGGACTCAAGAAAGGTGAAACAGGTCAACCGAGTCAGTCATGAGTTTTCCATATTTTCTGAAAGAGCTGATCTTCGTCTACATTATCCTTAAGAGTGGGATCATACATTGAATGGGAAAACCCTTTTTTTTTCTTTTTTTGGTAAAGTAGTGTCATCAGCTTTTTCTTAGAGGTCCCTTTTAATTTCTTCAAAATCCTTTGCATACTCTAATACTTTCAACTCTAATAACTTTTGAAGCGATGATGTTACTGCTTTGAAAGTTGGCATGTATTATAAACAGAATGTGTTAATTAAGCATGCTTAATTTCAGCATAATTTAATAATCCCTTCATTGTTGCTGCTCCAATGGTTTACATCAAGGTTTATGTCCCATTCATGGCACGAGTAGCACGGCTTAGTAAAGATTAGGCACCTGAAAAGACCTTGCACTTCACAGCCTCCTTTTTTCAGTTCAAACTTTTCCAGAGTGTGCGCTTTCTTTCCAATATTTTTATAGGTTAGGAAAATCCATTTGAATTAAGTTATACATCATTTTAAGGCTTACAGTCTGTTCTTTTAGAATCTGCCCTAAAATAAGAATCCATATCTGGCGACTTTTTGTGTGTTTTGTGGTGCAGGGTCACATAATACTAATAGTAAAATATGAAAATTTGTATGACCCATCTTCCCCCGAAATTTGATTGCAATTGAAGCCCAGAATAAAGAGTTATTGAAGTTTTTGTAGCCGTACGGATAGACAGACGGACGACAGACGGACAGACGCCGCAGACGATCCCCTAGTCTCCCCTCACCTCCGTTGGGCTCTACAAAAACTGAAAGATGACATTTTTCTGTTTTGCTACGATTTGCTAATAATTTAATGCTTGCTTGGGAAGAAACAGAGAAATGAGCCTTTCCCTTCCCTGGTTTCCACCCGTCGTGTGGACATGCTCAATAGAAATACAACACGATTGCATTTTATACTCGATCCCCACTATTGGAAGAGTCATAATAGGATAGATTTTCAGGGTAATTTCATTTTTCATACAGTGGTTAAAATATTATGATCATTAAACGAACGGAGGAGTAACTTCGTTCCATATCAAACTCTGTGTGTGTGTGTGTGCTCATGCGGAACAGGATAACAACAAAAGGGTGAGATTTTTCAAAGTCGTATTTTTTTTTTTGTTCTGTTCGGTTTCCATCATGGATACAAGTCTACTGAGCAATGTACATGTAAGAGTGTATTATTCTGGAAAGGATCAGAGTTTATTGTTCGGTTGGTTTGGTTTATTTCTGCATTTTCTTTCTCCAAATGCAATAACAAGTGCAAACAGAGTGATACACAGTATGCCAAAGGGAGAATATAACATACAAATGAATACAATAAATTTTGATTACATGAAAACATCAGTCTGTCACTGCGTATGAATAAAGGCAACCTACTAAGGCACAGTGTATTTGACGGGGATGAGGCCCGTTATATAGGATACGAATATATTACACATATATAGATGTAACACAAAAAAAACTCTTTATCAAAACATACCAAATGCATTTTAGCGAAAGAAAAAGAAAAAGAAACAACTGAAAAGAAAAAAAAACAGTGACATGGTGCTTTAACTCTTTATGTGCCATGGTGGAAACCCCCTGTGTGCCACGTTATTCTGAGACACGAACGTAGTCATTCTTTGAGAGAGAATTTTGTTTTTCAAATTTGTATAACTTCTACAATTTCTGTTAAGATAGGCATAATAGAAAGCAAAGTTAAAGATGAATGCCAAGCTTTGTTTCGATAAAAATTGTATGACAAATCTATTTTCAATTTTTCTTTTGAATGACCAGTTGCTACATTACTGTAAAGGCATGACTTTTCCACATAAAACCGTGACAGAAACTTAGAATGTACGAGCAAATCTAGTTGGGAACACCACTTCATAGTCAATCACCACATAGAACGCAAGCCGTATATGAAAGGAACAAAAGCAAGAGAAACGCTTCCATTGTGCCGCGGGATTAGCAGTGATTAGCGATTTATCGATCGGTTTTGGCGGCTTTGTTTGTTGAGCAGAATATGCGAAGTTAGCACGCCGTCGACTGAATCGGACGTGCGAACGTGGCACATAAAGCGTTAAAATCACGTCAAACTTTGACGAAATATTGGATTTTGTCATGTAAAACTGTTTGATGTGATTAAGTTGAATAAGAATCAATTGAGATATTGGAGATTCAAAGCAAAAAAAAAAAAAAATCAGCCTTTATTGAAAACACAACCATGTGTTGGTTGTATGTTAATCTAGCATAATTGTGTTATAGGAATAGCTTAAAGTCGGATGTACGACGGAATAACATAAGATGAAATTCTTGCATCATGGTTCTCTGGAGGTACAATGTATAGCATCTCGCTTCTTAAAGGGCAGAATGTATCCATTAAAAAGGACAATTTATCATTATTAGACAATTATAAATTTCGGGGGAGGCTGAATTTTGTAATATAAAACCCTATCGGCGTTATTTTGAGTAAAACTTAATTTCATGTGATATTAGATTTTGCAAGTTTGCAATCACCTTCTATACATAACATGTAAGCCTACTGGTTGTGTGTGGGTTTGTTTTGTCATGACTATACATTTGTCATGATCACTGGTTGTTGTACAGTGTACAGTGTCGATTATTATTCAGAATTCTGTAATAAGAACAAGGCAAGTGCCATAATGTGTCTCGCCCATTCGCGTCCAAGAGATTGTACGCGAATGGGACATTACAGATAAAAAGAGATATAAAAGGGTAAAAATGTATGGCAAAAAAGAAACGTGCCATAAAAACTTAGCATTGGGCCCTTAGAGTTCGTTGACCCCTGCCTGTGACCTTTGACCTTGTGGTGACCATCCACTCCCCAAGGGACATCTGCCATCCAAGTTTGTTCAGAAACAGACCTATGGATCAAAAGTTATGACCCATGATAGAAACGCGCCATAAAAACTTAACATTGGGCTCTAAAAGTTCGTTGACTCATGCTTGTGACCATTGACCTTGTGGTGACCATCCGCTCTCCCCAAGGGACATCTACCATCCAGGTTTGGTTATAAATGGAGTTATGGATTAAAAGTTATGACCCACAATAGAAACGTGCCTAAACTTAACATTGGGCCCTGAAGTTCATTGACCCCTGCCTGTGAGCTCTGACCTTGAGGGGACCTACAATTATGTGACCGTGCATTACAAATCAAACAAAAAGTCGCACCCCTTGATTGTATGTGAGGACTCAAGAAAGGTGAAACAGGTCAACCGAGTCAGTCTTGAGTTTTCCATATTTTCTGAAAGAGCTGATCTTCTTCTACATTATCCCTAAGATTGGGATCATAAATTGAATGGGAAAGTGGGTTTTCAGCAGTTTTTCTACAACCCTCTTTTTGGTAAAGTAGTGTGATCAGCTTTTTCTTAGAGGTCCCTTTTGATTTCTTGAAAATCATTTGCACACTCTAATAATTTCAACTCTAATAACTTTCGAAGCGATGATACTACTGCTTTGAAAGTTGGCATGTATTATGAACAGAGTGTTATATTAAGCATGCTTAATTTCAGCTTAATTTGATAATCTCTTCATTATTGTTGCTACAATGGTTTACATCAAGGTTTTTGTCCCATTCATGGCGAGAGTAGCACGGCTTAGTAAAGATTAGGCACTTGAATAGACCCTGCACTTCACAGCCTTTTTTTCACTTCAAACTTTTCCAGAGTGTGCGCTTTCTTTCCAATATTTTTATAGGTTAGGAGAATCCATTTGAATTGAGTTATACATCATTTTAAAGCTTAGAGTCTGTTCTTTCAGAAACTGCCCTAAAATAAAAATCCATATCTGGCGACATTTTGTGTGTTTTGTGGTGCAGGGTCACATATATATAGTGAAATATGAAACTTTGTATGACCCCTCTTCCCTCGAAGTTCGATTGCAATTGAAATCCAGAATAAAGAGTTATTGAAGTTTTTGTAGCGATACGGATAGACGGCGGACGGACGACGGACGGACGACGGACGGACAGACGCCGCAGGCGATCCCCTAGTCTCCCCTCACCTCCGTTGGGCTCTACAAAAACTGAAAGATGAAATTGTTCTGTTTTGCTATGCACTGTAAAAAAAAAAAAATGTTGATTCTACTTAATTTAATTTCTTCAAC
Organism: Diadema antillarum; assembly: GCF_040938485.1. Taxonomy (NCBI): domain Eukaryota; kingdom Metazoa; phylum Echinodermata; class Echinoidea; order Diadematoida; family Diadematidae; genus Diadema; species Diadema antillarum. The sequence goes on from NW_027271883.1 coordinate 900,588, forward strand.
AGATTGCGTCATTTTTTTTGAGTAAATTTAACTTTTTCCCAAATTAAGTTCTGATAAAGAAACCTAATGGGTTATATTTTACTAGTTTTATATAGGTAAAATCTACTTAAATATTTCCAGAAATTAGCATCTACTTAAAGCTTGTTTGTTAATTTTACAAGGATGAATTAAGTAGAATCAGCTGGAGCATCGATTTTCATAGTAATCTTTATTAATTTTTCTTACGTACCATGTACAAGATGGTTTAGTCTATGTTTGTAAATTGCAAGAATGTAAATTAAGTAGAATCTACATGGAGCACACCATTATTTGACAGTAGTAATATTACTATATTGAATACAATTAAAAAGAAAAATAACATTAATAGTTATGTTTTTACACTATTACTAGCATGAGTTTATCTTCAAATCTGACCTCGAATCACATACAACTGTTTCTAACCTAATAATTCAAGACCTACATCCTACTCTATATCTATCTGTATACCTAGAGTATACTTCCTATTCCTAGATACATGGGTAGTGTATTAGTTCTTTATATATGGGCTGATATCTGAAAAAGTTTAAGGCATGGTTACTAACGACAGTTTCTACATAATATTAGTCCTATTAAAATATGAATATGCATCGTCATAGCACAAGTTTAAATAGTTGATAACAAAAGATACAATTTCTAACACACTTCAAAGTTTAAACAAAGACTATATACTTTGGGTTTTCATGTCTTTTATCTATTTCCTCTACTTTTTGCATATTAGATGCTCTCTCATGAATATTCATGATCGATACAGAAACCAAGTCAAAACAAGGATTGTGCAACTTGATCAACTTGTATCACATTTTCCAGTTGGGTAGATGAGGTTTAAACTGCATGGGAAGAAGTCAGTTGTGTCCATGGATATATTAGTTCTAATAGGGCGTTTGCAGTCACCCACACAAGCACACACACACACACTCACACGCACACAATTAAGTTCACACATACACACATTCACATTTTATACCAAGGAGGTACTGTGCCTCCTTGTATATACTAAATACATTTATCACAATCATGAATGAACCGGTATAATATTTTGGGTCGTACTTGGAATTTTTATGAGATCATAAACACAATGCCATTGAGTTCCAAAACGAATGAACTGTCATATAAGAATTAATTATAGTTTGCTTATCCTTAACGGGTCGGGCTTATTTGGCTATAAATGCTAAAACCTACGTTTTGGGATTAAATTTCCCCCCCCCCCCCCCACAAGATATCGACCATCAGTTTCACGATCGCAGTGAAATTTGGCCTGTGTGACAACCACATCGTAATCTACAAGATTATGTCTTATATGTGACAGTGCACCTCAAAACGAACATAAAGTCGCACACACTGATTTTGTGTAAGAACTGAAAATAAGTGAAATGGGTCAACCTAGCCGAACTTGACTTTTTCATATTTTCTGAAAGAGCGGGTCTTCTTTTACATTACGCTAAAATTTGGCATCATAAAACGGACAGAAAAGTGTGTTTTTTAGCAGTTTATCTCGAACATTTTTGGTAAAATAGTGTGATTAGGTGTGTCTTTAGAATCCCTTTTTCATTTCTGAAAAACCTTGTCCACACTCTTCACTTTCAACTCTAATAACTTTTGAAAGGATAGTGCTACTGCTTTGAAAGTTGGCATTAATTATGAACAGAATGTTTCAACGAGGCATGCCTAATTTCAGATTAATCTCATTATCCCTTCATTGTTGTTACTCTGGTGGTTTACTCCCTGCTTTTTGTCCCATTCATCGCACAGCCAGCACGGTTTGGTAAAGATTAAGCGCTTGAATAGACACTGTACTTCAAAGCCTCTTTTCTCAGTTCACACTTTTCCTGAGTTTGTGCTTTCTTTCCAATATTTAGATAGGTTAGGAGAATCCATTTGATTTGAGTTATACATCATTTTTAAGCTTAAAGTCTGCTCTTTCAAAATATGGTCTTAACTAAAAATGTATGTCTGGCGACTTTTTGTTTGTTTTGAGGTGCAGGGTCACATATGTCTTAATGTTTTGTTTAATTATCAATTTCTAACTTTAATTGATCACTTTATCAATCATTTGTGCAAATTAGGCCCAGCATTTTATTTTAGACTAATTAAGAGCATTCAGAGTCTATTTCTTTATTATTTGTAAGTCCATTTTGACATATTTAACAACTGTACATCAGACACTTAAGGACTTCCAAAAGCCATTTTTCTTATGTATATAATTGTTTTTGTAATTTCAAATTAATTTCTTTTGTTTTTTATTTTTCCTTTGTTTTATTATTGGAAATTGTCATTAAACACTTTTATACCATAATTAGCATAAGATCAATCAATCGCAGTGATATGTAACAGCCTTGATAGATCCAGGGGGCCATCTGTAACTTTTGATAAAATGAAATAAGTAAAAAGAAAACAAAATGATAATGGGTGTAAAAATGGGAGTCTTAAATGGCACACAGGCTTATAGGCCTTACTACAAGTTTTATAGGCCGAAACTGAGTGCCCCCTCCCCCCCCCCCCCCCCCGAGACAAGCATGCAGAATCATGTTTGTGAGTGGTTACACTGTGATGGCCGTCTTCGTTAAAATCTCGAACAATACCCAGATTCTATTCATATACATGTATAGATCGGTGCTCATTATATCTGACCTGTGTCGGCCGATCCAAGAATTGACATTGAATGGGGGGGGGGGGGCGGGGGCCTCTATGCCTCCTGCTCTCGAAGATATTTAGGTCTATAAGGGGGTGCAGAACCCAAAGTTTATGTCATATCAGTTTCCCAACAGATAAATACTGAGTTGAAAAAATGATCTTCTTTTTTTTCCTGTCTTTTTGTTTAATATTTAGTTCCCTCTCTCCATCTTAGGGGTGGTTATAATAACAATAATAATAATCACCCTGTCGCATCGATAATTCACAGAGACATTCACAGGGGGGGGGGGGATAAATAGACTATAATATGGGCAATGACCAGTCGATCAAACTCATATGAAATGCATAAAAGTTACTATTTTAGCTTACTTCAAACTAACTCCGTATACACATTCTCACTAGGAAATCGAATGAGATATAATTAAGTAACGGAGACACACATAAGATTTACTTGCAGTTGCTGCTACTATAAAGGATGAGTATCACTACACTTGCGGGACTTTTTAACTCTAATATCATACATGAGTTACTATCAATTATCTTAATTTTGTAAAGCTAATTGAATGCTACATTAGTAGAATTAATTCATAAGAAATATGTTTTATTAACTCAACATTTTGATTTCTGCTTTTTCAGTTAGGAAAACTCTTAACCTGAAGAATTTGGGTTTTTCCGTTCATTGGAAGCATGAAAATTGTGTAATTACTACTGAAAGCGAAATTATTTTTTACAGTGTGTTTTGCTAATAATTTGATGCTTGCTTGGGAAGAAACAGAGAAATGAGCCTTTCCCTTCCCTGGTTTGCACCGTCGTGTGGACATGCTCACTAGAAATACAACACGATTGTATTTACTCGATCCCCACTATTGGAAGGAGGAGTAACTTCGTTTCATATCAATCTTTGTGTGTGTGTGTGCTCATGCGGAACAGGATAACAACAAAAGGGTAAGACTTTTCGGAGTCTTTTTTTTCGTTCTGTTCGGTTTCCATCATAGATACAAGTCTACTGAGCAACGTACATGCCATAGTGTAAAATTCTGAAAAGGATCAGAGTTTATTGAGAGGTTAGTTTGGTTCATTTCTGCATTTTCTTTCTAAAAACGCAATAACAAGTGCAAACAAATTGATACATAGTATGACAAAAAGGAGAATATAACATCCCAATGAATACAAGAATTTTTGATTACATGAAAACATCAGTCTGTCACTGCGTATCAATAAAAGCAACCTACTAAGACACAGTGTATTCATATACTCAGTATGAATGAAGGAGAAATCAAAACAGGGGACCGTCATGACAAACAGAGCTTGACGGGGATGAGGCCCTATATAGGATACGAATATATTACAAAACATATAGATCTGTAACACATACAACTCTTTATCAAAACATACCAAATGAATTTTAGCTAAAGAAAAAGAAAAAAAACAGAAAAGAAAAAAAAAACAGTGACATGGTGTTTAAAGCGACGACAAACTTTGACGAAATATTGGATTTTGTCATGTAAAACTGTTTGGTGTGGTTAAGTTGAATAAGAATCAATTGAGATATTGGGAAGTCAAAGCCAAAAATCAGCCTGTATACAAAGCACAACCATGTGTTGGTTATTTGTTTATCTAGTGTAATTTTGTTATAGGAATAGTTTAAAGTCGGATTCTATGACGGAATAACATAAGATGAAATTCTTGCATCATGGTTCTCTGGAGGTACAATGTATAACTATCTCGCTTCTTAAAGGGCAGAATGTATCCATTAAAAAGGACAGTTTATCATTATTAGGCAATTGTAAATTTTGGGGCGAGGCTGAATTTTGTAATATAAAACCCTATCGGCGTTAAATTGAGTGAAACTTAATTCTATATGACATCCGATTTTACAAGTTTGCAATCAACTTCTTTACATAACGTCATGTAAGCGAAGTGGTTGTGTGGGTTTTTTTTATGAGTATGCATTTGTCATGATCACCGGTTGTTGTTTTTTTTTATGAACGTGAAACAGTATACAGTGTCGATTATATTCAGAGATCGATAATTAGAAAAATTGAACATTAAAATGTGTATGTTTTGCTATGTTTTGCTAATAATTTAATGCTTGCTTGGGAAGAGACAGAGAAATGAACCTTTCCCTTCCCTGGTTTGCACCGTCGGGCACATGCTTAATAGAAATACAACACGATTTTAATTGCTCGCTCCCCACGATTGAAAGAGTCATAATAGGATAAATTTTCAGGGTAATTTAATCATTCATGCAGTGTTTGAAATATCATTGCCATTAAACGAACGGAGGAGTAACTTTGTTCCATATCAAACCCTTTGCGTGTGTGTGTGTGTGTGTGTGTGTGTATGTGTACTCATGCGGAACAGGATAACAACAAAAAGGGGGAGATTTTTCAAAGTCGTATGTACAATGAAATTGGTGTTATTTGAATTCTTTTCTTTTTTCTGCTCGGCTTCCTTCATGGATACAAGTTTACTAAGCAATGTACATGCCAGAGTGTATTATTCTGAAAAGGATCAGAGTTTATCGTTCGGTTGGTTTGGTTTATTTCTGCATTTCTTTCTCCAAATGCAATAACAAGTGAAAAGAAAGTGATACATAGTACGACAAAAAAAGGAGAAAATAACATACACATGAATATAAAAAATTTCAATTCCAGAGCAACATCAGTCTGTCATTGCATATGAATAAAAGCAACCCTCTAAGGCACAGTATATTTATGTGAACGGATGAGAAATCAATACAGGGGACCGTCATGACAAACAGAGCTTGACGTAGATGAGGCCCCATGTAGGATACGAATATATTACAAAAGTTATAGATCTGTAACACATAAAACTCTTAATCGTAATATTATACCAAATACATTTTGCCAAAGAAAAAAAAAAAACAACGGAAAAGAAACAGAAACAGTGACATGGCGCTTTAAAGTGACTTTAAACTTCAACGAATTATTGAATTTTTTCATGTAAAACTGTTTGATGTGGTTAAGTTGAATAAGAATCAATTGAGATATTGGGAATTCAGATTTATAAAAAAGCCATTATACAGTGTGTATAAAAAAACGCAACAAGATTTAATTTCAAATTTGTGAAAATGTTGTTAACTTCACACCAAAGTGAGTAGCAACATCGTAAAGCCACATATCTCTTCTTTCCAATGATATCTTATTTATTCTTACACGGTCATGGATGGCTCAGTAATCATTGTTTTTATACAATGGGTCAAATTGGACTTGCTACCAAGTTTAGACACTGCAAGAATCGATGCACCTAACTAGCAATGAACTTAACAAATGGAATAATAAAGTTAATAATCGCAACTTACCATTGTCTTCTTTCGGATATCTCTTTTTAACATTTCATCCCATGCCCCTCAACATGCCATCATTCCTTTCCACACAGAGATTAGCTCTTTTCTCCATCTCACGCACAGCCCTGCGAATCATTGGGGCTTGGTAGCATAGAGTTTCAAACTCATCAGTGAATTCTTTGTCTCAGAGTTGCAATGTCAGGTGGAGGGGTAATGAACACTTTGCTCTTGAGATAACCCCAAAGAAAAAGTCACAAGTCAGATCCGGAGATCGTGGTGGCCACTCCACATAATGATACATGACCCGATATTCAAATATCTCAGCCAATCTGTTTCTTACTGCAACTAGTCGATGGGCTAGTGCGCCAACCTGTGCCCATCGTAGGCGTCTGAACACAACCCTTTGTTGCACAGGAAAATGTTCTATTAATTCAGGAATTACATGTTCATTTAAAATTTGTAAGTATCCATTTCCGTTCATGCTTGTTGCAGGGATAGTGCCTATGAAAAGCAGATCACTGCAACAAATGGCCAGATGTTATGGTATGCCTCACCTGCCTCACTTCATTCCTAACAAAAAAGGAGAATTGAAAAGGATTCATGCTGGTCTTAATGAAACTTGGTCCCAAGTCCAATTTGACCCATTGTCTAAAAACAATGATAACTCAGCCATCCATGACTGTGTAAGAATCAATAAGATATCATTGGAAAGAGGAGATATGTGGATTTAAGATTTTGCTACTCACTTTGGTGTAAAGTTAACGCAATCTTCACAAATTTGAAATTAAATCTTGTTGCGTTTTTTTTATTTTTTTTACTCACTGTACAAAACACAGCTATGTGCTGGTTGTTTGTGTATCTAGCGTAATTTTGATATGGCAGGAATAGTTTAAAGTCCTATGTATGACGTCATAACATAAGATGTAATTCTAGTATCATGGTTCTCTGGAGGTTCAATTTATAGCACCTCGCTTCTCCTTAGGGCAGAATTTATCCATAAAAAAAAAGCCCACACAGTTTTCAAAAAGGCAATTGTAAATCTTGGTGGGAGGGTGATTTTTGTAATACAAAACCCTATGGGCGTTAAATTGAGTAAAACTTAATTTCTTAGTGACATTAGATAGATTTTGCAAGTTTGCAATCAACTTCTATACATAACATGTAAACCTACTGATTGTGTGATTTTTTTCATGACTGTACATTTGTCATGATCACCGGTTGTTGTTGTTTTTTTCTGAGCAGAGAACAGTGTACAGTGTCGATTGTATTCGAGAATGCGAGAATTCGATAATAAGAAAACATGAAGGATGAAATTTCTTTATTTTGCTATGTTTTGCTAATAATTTTTTAAAAATATATATTTTTCTTCTCCTTCTTAAACAGAAAGTGATAGATGATTCCTTTCTTTCTCGAATAGGCCTGGGAAGTTTCATGAAATAACATGATAACGTACAGCGTGCAACTAGAGTAATTTGTGATAATATGCCGTTTTCTGTCGGTAGCGTCTACTTAGTACGGAACGCACACGCGAGTGCATTTTAAGTAATGTACACGTACTCTACGGGATCTTTACATAGCCAAATGCCCCGTGTGGGATCTGCGCGTGCGATTTCGCGCGAGCTGGTAAGGAGGGATGTAGAGCCCACGAATGTCAAAATCGACCACTAATGTCAAAACAACCACAAAATGTCAGAACACGTCGACGGCAAATGTCGTAACAACCGCTAATGTCATAACACGTCGACGACAAATGTCATAATAACCACTAATGTCATAACACGTCGACGACAAATGTCAAAATTTCCAAATTTACTGCAAATGTCATAACGCGTCATAAGGGCATATCCACGAATTCCGTAAAGGGGAGGCGCCTTTACAACATCAAAGGCTGGCGAGACCCTCCCCCACCATTTTCTTATTTTTATTTCGGTTGTGTTAATAAAATATAGAGACGGGGTACCAGAAGGGGATGCGCCCCCTCTCGATCCGCGATTGCGTCGACCGCAAATGTCAAAATTGGATTAACCACAAATGTCATTAGACGTCGACCACAAATGTCAAAATTTCCAAACTTACGGCAAATGTCATAACGCGTCACAAGAGCGGATCCAGTAGTTTCGTAAAGGGGAGGCGTCTTTACAAAATTAGAACTGCTGCACCGCCCCCCCATTTTTTCCTTTTTTTTCTACTGTTTTAACTTAAGAAAAAAAAAAAAGAAAGGGGGTACCAGAGGGGGATGCGCCCCTTCTCGATTCGCCATTGCGTCAACCACAAAATGCCAAAATTCGTTACTTACCTTTTAGGGGGGGGGGGAGGCAGGAATTCCGTAAAGGGAAGGTGCCTGTACAAAATTAAAAATTTTACATTTTATTTTTATTTTTTTCCTTAATTAAAGGAGGGCACCAGAGAGGGATAAGCCCCCTCTCGATCCGCGATTGAAAAGTAAAGAACAAAAAAGAAAAAACTAGGTAGGGGTTCGCCAGGTTTAATTATGTAAAGGCGCCTCCCCTTTACGGAATTCCTGAATCCGTCCTGTAATGCAAGCAATGGGTTTTGACATTTATGGTTGACGTAATCGCGGATCGAGACGAGCGCATCCCCCTCTGGTCCCCCCAGTTTTTTTTCTTCAAAACAACACAAATAATAATAAAAGGAGGAGGGTGTCCAGGCCTTAATTATGTAAAGGTGCCCCTTCCCCGTAATTCCTGGATCCGCCCCTGTATTACAAGCAATGAGTTGTCACATTTGTGGTTGACGCAATCGCGGATCGAGAACGGGGCCCATCCCCCTTCTGGTGCCGCCCTCTCACTCTCTCTCTTTAGTTAAAACAATACAACTAAAAAGGGGAACATGGGGGGGGGGGGGGTTCGGTAGCTCTTATTTTGTAAATTAGACTCCCCTTTACGGAATTCCTGGATCCGCCAATGTAATGCACTCAATGAGTTATGACATTTGTGGTTAACGCAATCATGGATGGAGGGGCCACGCATCCCTATATGGTGGCCCCCTTCTTTTTTTTCTAACAACAGAAATAAAAAGAAAAAAATGGGAGAGGGTGTGGAAGCCTTTGACTTTGTAAGGGCGCCTCCCTTTTACGGAATTCCTTGATCCTCCTCTGTAATGCCAACACTGTGTTTTGACATTAACTTGTGGTTGACGCAGTGCAGATCCTGAGGGGGCGCGGCGGCCCCTCCCCGTCTCTGGTTTTGTCATTGAAAACAAAAGAAAGAAACAAGAAAACGAAGGGGAGGAGGTTCTCTGGCCTATGAGTTTGTAGAGGCGCCTCCCCTTTACGGAATTCCTGGATCCGCCCCTTTGACGCGTTATTACATTTGTGGTCGACGTGTTATGACATTTGTGATTAATCCAATTTTGACATTTGCAGTTTACGCAATCGCCGATCGAAAGGGGACGCACCCCCCCCCCCCCACCTTTGGTGCCCCCTCTCTATTTTTGGTTAACGCAACAGAAATAGAAATAAGAAAATGGCGGGGGGGGGGGGGTCTCGCCAGCCTTTAATTTTGTAAAGGCGCCTCCCCTTTACGGAACTCCTGGATCCCCCCTTGTGACGCGTTAGGACATTTGCAGTAAATTTTGACATGTTGACATTTGTCGTCGACGTATTATGATATTAGTGCTTAATCCGATTTTGACATTTGTCTTCGACGTGTTATGACATTTGCAGTAAAAATGGAAATTATGACATTTGTCGTTGAAGTGTGATGACATTAGTGGTTGTTATGACATTTGTGGTCGACGTGTTATGACATTTGTGATTAATCCAATTTTGACATTTGCGGTTTACGCAATCGCCGATCGAGAGGGGGCGCATCCCCCTCTGGTGGCCCCTCTCTATTTTTTGTTAACGCAACAGAAATAGAAATAAGAAAATGGGGGGGGGGGGGTCTCGCCAGCCTTTGATTTTGTAAAGGCGCCTCCCCTTTACGGAACTCCTGGAACCGCCCTTGTGACGCGTTAGGACATTTGCAGTAAATTTTGAAATTTTGACATTTGTCGTCGACGTGTTATGGCATTTGTCGTCGAAGTGTTATGGCATTAGTGGTTTATCCGATTTTGACATTTGTCGTCGACGTGTTATGACATAAGTGGTTGTTATGACATACTTGTCGTCGACGTGTTATGATATTAGGGGTTGTTATGACATTTGTCGTTGACGTCTTATGACATTAGTGGTCGATTTTGACATTTTCGGGCTGTACAAAAGGGATCTCCTGCTAGCTGCATGCAGTGAGGTCGCGCTGTGGGAGCCCCCCGGTCGCATCAGATGGCAGCAGTTTGCAGCAGATCAAACACATTCAGGTCTACCTGCTCGTGCATCCAAAAGGGTATAAACCTCAGAGAATTCATGGGAAAGTTGATTTTTAAAGATGATTTCAGTCCAGTTATAAGATAGTGCGATAAGATAGACTGAAATATTTACAGTATTGCAGTAGACGTTTGAACCAAATCGGAAAAAAAAAAGGGGAATGCTTCATTTTCATGACACTGTGAAGTTTCACTTTGACAAAATCTTTGCAGACCACTTCGCGTAGAGTTGAAATCATGATACGAATGAGTAAGTCGATAATGTCATCACACTCATGTTTTCATTGCTAGTATACAAAAAAAAAAAAAAAAAAAAACCGTAAATGAGCTCTCAGGTTTCCACCGTCCTTGCATATGCTTAATAGAAATACAACACGATTGAAGGATGGATTTTCCGGGTAATTTCATTATTCATGCAGTGTTTGAAATTATGGTCATTAAACGAACGGAGGAGTAACTTCGTTCCATAATTATTAAACTCTGTGTGTGTGCTCATGCGGAACATGACAACTACAGAAGCGTGAGAAGGGTGAGATTTTTCAAAGTCGTATGTACAATGAAATTGGTGTAATTTAGATTTTTTTTTTTTTTTTGCTCAGCTTCCTTCATGGATACAAGTCTACTGAGCAATGTACATGCCAGAGTGTATTTTTCTGAAAAGGATCAGAGTTTATGGTTCGGTTGGTTTGGGTCATTTCTACATGTTCTTTATCCAAATGCAATAACAATTGCAAACAGAGTGATACATAGTATGACAAAAGGAGAATATAACATACAAATGAATACAATAAATTTTGATTACATGAAAACATCAGTCTGTTAGTGCGTATGAATAAAAGCAACCTACTGATAAGGCACAGTGTATTGATATATGAACGAAGGAGAAATCAAAACAGGGGACCGTCATGACAAACAGAGCTTGACGTGGATGAGGCCCAGTATGTAGGATACGAATATGCAAAACGTATAGATCTGTAACACATAAAACTCTTAATCGTAACATTTTACCAAATACATTTTGATTAAAAAAAAACGGAAAGAAACAAAAAACAGTGACATGTCGCTTTAAGTGACTTCCAACTTCGACAAAATATTGGATTTTGTCATGTAAAACTGTTCGATGTGGTAAAGTTGAATAAGTCTCAATTTTCATATTGGGAATTCAAAGAAAAAATCAGCCTTTATACAAAACAAAACCATGTACTGGCTGTTTGTTTATCTAGCGTAATGTTGATATGGTAGGAATAGTTTAAAGTCGGATGTATGACGTAATAACATAAGATGTAATTCTAGCATCATGGTTCTCTGGAGGTACAATGTAAAGCATCTCGCTTCTTATAGGGCAGAATGTATCCATTCAACAACAACAACAACAAAAACACACACACAGTTTATCATAAAGGCAATTATAGATTTTGGTGCGAGGTTAAAGGGTGTGTACAGTTCTGGTCGAGGTGAAGATTTACCTTTTAACGTTTTGTGAGATATTCAGAAACCACTCTATGTGATGTCAAAGAGCATGCAGTTCTAAAGGGTATCAAAAGTTTATTCGATGAAAATCGGTTTTGAAATGGCTGAGATATCCAAAAACAAAGTGAAACAAAGAGATACTAATAAAGTTGGGGCATGTCGCCATTTATTATTAGCACTTTTTTGGATATCTCAGCCATTTTAAAACCAATTTTCATCAAATAAACGTTGAATCCTTCTTAAAATTACATGCTCTTTCATATTTCATAAGAGGCTTTTCAATATCTCACTTAGGAATGTTCAAAACATGAATCCCTACCTCAACCAGTACTGTACAGTCCCTTTAAATCATGCAATATAAAACCCTGTCGTGTGTTGAATTGAGTAAAATTTAATTTCATGTGACATTAGATTTTGCAAGTTTGCAATCATCTTCTATACATAACATGTAAGCCTACTGGTTGTGTGTTGTTTCTTTTCATGACTATACATTTGTCATGATCGCCGGTTGTTGTTGTTTTTTAAACGTAAAACAGTTTACAGGGTAACGGTTTACAGTGTCGATTATAATCAGAATTCGATAATAAGAGAAACTGAAGGATGAAATTTCTTTGTTCTGCTATGTTTTGCTAGTACTTTAATGCTTGTTTGAGAAAAAAACAGAGAATTGAGCCTTTCCCTTCCCTCAAGAGAGTCGAATATAGTAGAAATATGATTTTATATTCCGGTGTCGTAGAGCAATACAATCATGACCAGGAATCCTTTGACTGGTTTCCGTGAATGAAAATAATTTGAAGGGCAATGGCATGAGGGTTTTTTATTTTCCATTTTAAGACGAAAGGATAGGAGTGTACTGTAAAAGTTGCTCCTCATAAGGTCAAAAAGTTCAATTTGAAATGTAACTTTTTCTTGCGGTCATACCTGAATAAGAATAATTTTGTTACGGATTTAAAAATGAACTTTCGAACATACGAATCAACCTTTACAGCAGATTATATTACAGAAATTACTGTCCAAACGACAAAACTGATCATGGTCTTGATTATTACAGAATTATAGCAGCGTAGTACGAAAAAAAATGTGAAAATTCCAATCAGTTTCTCCCTCTTCTCTCTTCTTTTCTTGTTGGTCTTTTTAAGAAGAATCGAGTAAAACAACAAAATACATTGCAGTTTGATGTGATGACATGTTGTGAGTTAATTTCATTTGAAAATTGATCCTCTCTCAATCTTTGGGGACTTGACTATAAAGTAACATGATAATACACTATGTGACGTATATGTAAGAATTGCGATATCATTTTGATAGTGTAATGTAATCAGCCTTATACTGGCAAGCCAATTAATCGAGATCGACTCAGGAAATTATTGGAATATGCCAACATCGGGGGGAAAAGGAAGCTAGTGGAAGTGCCGTGATTAATGTGATGTTACAGAAGACGTACAAAGACGTGCACACATACAAAGACACGATACAAAGACACAAAAACAACAAAAATATCTCAACGAACTCACTGTGAAAACGTTTCCAGTGAGGAGAAATAACATATTTGTATTTGTAGCACAGAACTAACACGTATCAAGGATACTCTTCACTCTTTGTTTGGATATCTTTAGGACCCATATTTGTCTAGGAATGTTGGCCCACTGTACGATGTAAAAGCAAACGTTTTATACCTACATGTAGATGTTTTAGGGCATAAATGACTTGATTCTTTTAGATGAATAGCAAATATTTCTATTGCCCTTAAAAAGTGAGATTATGACCTTTGGTAATGGACTAATGGAGAAAGGCATTTGCTGTTATAGTATAATCATTACTGTCGTTGCATTTAATATAGTGTCGTAGAAGTACAGTAAGCAAACGATACATTTCATAATAGACCGGTAAAACTATTTTTAATAAGGTGCTCGGGATCATGAGTTTTGTTTCTCGTACAGTACACTGTATATTGACATCTTGGAATCCCAAACACTGCACGCTACGTGTGCGACTTCACAATGCTACAGTTTGTAATGCGGCACAATGAATCCTTCATTTACGATAAAATGGAATAGAGTAAAGATACTAAAAGATATTCTAACCGAGAATGACACTGGACGACTCTGTGTGCGAAAATGTGATAGGTATTTGTGATCACTTCCTCGCTGGCAAAGACCGCAAAAAGCAAGCGGTGGTGCAGTAATTTTGCATTCGCAAGTCACAACTCATTATTTGAATCTAGATGGAAACAATATATTGTAACGTGAAGACTACTCATGTGTCTATGACTCTACGAGGACGTCGAGTCATACAGTAACAACGATATACCTTCTTATCATCTGTCAAACGGTTTATTCTCTCCAGGCTTTACATTGTTTCATGCTGCTGTCATTGACGAATAGTCATAGGGAATGTTACCTTGCTACAAGAATTCCATGTCGCATAAAAATTGCTTAATAATGTATCTCAATACTAAACATTGCAATTTTTGTTTGTTTGTTTGTTTTTATCGTAAGTTAATGTTATAAACTGATAACCATTATTGCGACGTGTTCCACCGCGAAGATCGTAACAAAGACCCAACTTAGTGGATTCCATTTTATTGTCTGCTTCCATAGAGCAATAACTAATTAATTTTGTAACACAGTAACGTGTACGATACGTTACGAATGCTCAGAAAATTTCGAAAGAAAGAGAGAGAGAGAGAGAGGGAAAGAGAATCAGAAACGGACGAAGGAAGATGGGTCGGTAGAGTAAACGATTTGTGGCTGATATTTTTTTTCCTCTTTCTGATACAGATCAGCGAACTTTACACATTAAGCATGTCTACCATGTCAGAGTGGGAATTCGTCTCAGAGTCAGCAGCAGCAAACTTGGCTGAATTTCTGTGTCGTCTGCCCAATCTTACATGTGCCTTTCTCTATAAGCTAAACCTGCCAAGGACATTCTTCACGACAATTGCCTCCCAGGCTTCACGCTGTAGAGTAAGAGTCAGTCATTAGGCGTTTTCACATCAGCTCGATAAAAATCCAAGCTCGAGATATTTTTCGCAGAAAATAGTCAGCAAAATAGCGCGCTATTTAGAAACATCGGGCTGATGTGAAAACGCCTATTGTCATCTGTCCAACACCGTCGTGTTCAAAATGGGAGGGGGGGGGGGGCGTCAATTACCTTGAGAGCGATATTTTGATTTATTTCTCCATGGAGTTATGTCTTTCCGTTGGCATTGATTTATGAAATTCGCCAATTCCATCGATGAAATATAATCGCATACTTTCCTAATTCCAATGGAAGATGTTGTGAAGTTTGAAGAAAAGGGAAACGTCTCAAGCATTAGCATTTTAATCATGTGTAATCTCAACCCGTACCAACGCTCAAGAATCAATGAAAGTTTTGTATCTAAAGAGGAAAACGTATCAAGATGAGCACTTTTTTTTTCAACATAGAAGGATGTGTCATTCCATAATGATAAGAACGCGTGATTCACATATTCAGTATGCTGCCATGAAACGAAATCATTTAGAGAATATCAAAATCTGGTATTTGAAGAGCTTGCTTCCAAAAGGCGTTAAATCCATTGAAAAATGATGGATTTACATCCTTTTAGAAGTAAGCTCACTCCCTCTCCCTCCCTCTCTCTCTCCCTCCCTCTATTTTCTGTCTCTTTCTCTCTCTCTCTCTCTCTCTCTCTCTCTCTATATATATATATATATATATATATATATATATATGAAGAGTTTGTTTGCAAAAACCGATAAGTCCATTTTTGAAGATTTTGAAGTACGGTCTCTGTCATAAATTACAAAATAATACCTTTTAAATGATATATTGGTCACTACATATAAAGGTATTATTTTTGAAGTTATGGTCGAAAGAAGAAAAAAATTTCTGATTATTCTCTTGACCTTTAATCGCAAATATCTCCATTTGACAAATATGGACTTATCGGTTTTTGCAAACAAACTCTTCATATATATATATATATATATATATATATATATATGTATATATATATTTGTGTGTGTGTGTGTGTGTATGTGTATTTAAATTGTATAAGTAAGTATATGTTGGTATAAAATATGAGCCTTTTTTTCAATTTGTCCATCATGCTACAGATGGAGTGCATTACCATCAATTACAAGCCTTTGAACAAGTTGCCGAATGACTATCAAGGAGGCACTGAGGTATGTGTTTTTATCTCATTAATTATTATTCCTTATTAATGATGAATTAGCATTGCCTAGCTGGACAAACAGAAAAAAAATCTATCAAATGCTCTGTTAAAAACTGCACATATTAATTGAAACCATTTTTTTTCATATAGCAACGTTGATATGAGACTTTTTTTGTGCATTTTATTTTTGATCGCCATATCTTTCTCAGTAAAGACTTGGTGCTGTGTCATGCTATGATGACAATATCATGTTTTGCAATAGTATACGCCTTGAAGATTCAGTCCAATAAATTGATCTATATTGCATTATTGTCGATCATAGATGCCGTCCGCCTATTTTCATTCACAACTTAACTAACCAAATGCACGAAGACAGTACCTAGATTTGACCCGTGGCTTCTTATGCACCTTTAAGATTTCCATGTCAGGGCACATCATTACAGGCAACTTCGGAAATATTTCAACCTTATGTCACAATAGGTAAGAATATAACATTAGGAAATGTGGGCGACTTCAAACGTAAATTATTGTAAATCACTACCAAATATGTGCAGAAGCGATAGTCGGCCAAAGAAGAACAGTCTAAATTTAATTGCATACTAGCTATTACGTTTTCCAGTCGATTTAGACAGTATAATTTCTCAGTGGCGTACTTTCCATTTGTTCATTTTGATTTCAGAAGTACCATTTCGATATGCAGTCTTAACCCAGTATGATTAATTATTTTATTACATATATATAATATATATATATCATATCAATAAATCAATAACGTAATGGTAACAGTGAAGTGAAACAAGAGAAAGTTAAGGTGACAAAAATGTAGAAAAATGTAAGATACACAAACGTTGCGTCTTTATACGTTTGCATTAATAAATATATCCGTCTCATTACAAAAAAAAAAAAGTCTACTTTGATGCGCAGGTATACATTTCTTTTTAACGACGTAATGTCAGTAACTTCAGAAGAAAAAAAAAACAGTAAACATAATGACATAGTACACTTCAGTTAAAGGAATTTGTTCCATTCCTACAAAACCGAGTACTGAGTACTAGGAAGTAAATTCGTAGTATGAATTGGATGAGATGTATTAAACAATGAAGAAGGGGGGGGGGGGGCGGCGATAAAACATTTCAATCAGTTATGTATCATGATGGTTTAGAAACATTTATCTCTAGTAATGTCTAGTTTAGGAAATGACGTGGGTTAGCCAAAAGCGATATCGACGTCAATTCGCCTGTCGTTGCTGAAAACACTCATTTTTCGAGATTTTTGCGACGTGCCACGCGCAAAATGTAAATGGAATTAGCTTTATTATTTTGGTGCTTTCAGATTTGCGCAAAAGTAAGTTGTTAATTTCAGTTTCAGATATCATAGGCAGTGTAAACACTGAAGGGAAAGTTATTTTGAGCGACGAAATGCAACACCGCATATTTGCGTAAAATGTGCAGTGCGAAGTTCCACAGGCGAAGTTAGTGAACTTTAAAGATAAAATCATGCAAGTTGCGAATTAACACTGGCAAAGCTGACGATAGGAGTTCACGTAACCGAGGTACCTTCTTTGAATCAGACGAAAATTTACAAGCCATCTACAACAATCTGATAAAACTTGGTCATTATATTCAATCTCCTCTCACCTCTCCAAATCAGTCCACTCAGTGACGGAAACGGCTCAGAAGGCGACAGCAGCCGCGAAACTGGCCCGGGTTCTTGGCAAGAAAACGTGCACTCTCCGGGTGAAAAAAACAGCTAGGGAAGCATGTTCCTATTCGCGGGCAACTCACGGGGGTCAGTTTCTTGAGAGGACCAGAAAAACGAAGGACACGTGCAAGAGAAAGAAGAGAAGAAAAACCAGAGAACAAAGTCATTACTGGAGAGATGTACTTACCATGGCGAAACGTCATAAAAAGTCACAACTTTCTTAGACAGTAATAGACAAGCCACCGAACGGGGGGGGGGGGGGGAATTGGGGGAGCGAAGAAGTGAAGAAAGGAAGTGAGGGAAGGAAGGGGATGAGAAATGGACCGGAACGAAAAGACGCTAGCAGAAAGACATTGAAGCAACATTCGAATCAGGAAAGAAAGCGAGAAGGGACAAGAGTGAGTACGAAAGGAGGACGGGACGTATAGCACTGTACACTGAAACATCGGTGGGAAAATCTTTCTAGTGAGGAATCCACGTGCTGGACGACACCACAACCAAGATTCAGAGAGCCTCAGTGAGCTGTACTGAAATACAGTCGACCCCCGTTATAACGAAGTCCTTGGGACAGGTAGTTTTCTCCCGTTATATCGAAATTTCTTTATGACCGGACAAATAAACAATTAAATTTAAAAAGTGGGTAATGTCAGGGCCTGAATTTTATACTACGATGTAACGGGAGTTTCGTTATGACCGTGTTTGTTATAACGGAAGTGCATTCTAGTAATAATGGAGGGCTCTATCGATTTACTAGATGCATGTTCCCGTATACTGACGAAAGTTGGAGAAAAGAAACACATTTAGAAAACGCTCATAAGCTTAAATACGACAGATAACATCTTGAGTCACTACTCCAACATTTTGACAGTAACTTGTGAAGATGCTCTTTTATGGCCAATGATTTATCTTGTTGACCGGTATAATAGATACATTTATATTTCATCTGTTTCCTTTACTTTGTGTTGCTTTTTATACGTTTTCGTGTTAAGTACAATAATTATTATGTTTGTATATAAGAACTTAGTATTTGTGTCATGCACAATCATCAATTTATCGGTTTCCGCGGAGCAGGAGCGAACAGCAAGCAAGAGTTTGAGCTAGTAGCTCCATGCCTAAAAGCATACTGAAAAAAAAAAATCCAACAGCAGCAACAACAACACACACTCTCTCTTACACGCACTCACACACACACACACACACACACACAGTGATTACTAGTATATTACATTGCACACAGGAGCTTCCGCGCATCTTTCATTTGACACATAGAAATAGGAATATACAATCATTATACTACTCCAGTCATATACCACTCCGGTGGAAAATGCAATTCACAATAATATTCGTCTCCAATCAACATTACTGTGTACTGGTAGATTTTGACATTTGATCGTCACAACCGTCACTCTCATACTTAATTGATTGTCATGTAAATTGTGATTAGTAATTCAATTAGGATACATTTCGTGTCGAGACGGTTTGACATGCTGAGGCATTTGTAATTGAGCTGCCTATAATACATGTATATGTGACCCTGCATCACAAAACCAACAAAATGTCGCCAGACATGGGAGCAGACTCTAAACATTAAAGTGATGTATGACTGAATTCAAATGGGCTCTCCGATCCTATCTAAGTGTTGGAAAGAAAGGGCAGACTCTGGAAAGTGAGAACTGAGAGAACAGGCTCTGAAGTATTATTCAAGCGCTTAATCTTTACCAAGCCATGCTAGCTGTGGGATGAATGTAACAAAAAAGAGGATGTTGACCGTCGGAGCAACAACAATGAATTGATTGTCAGATTAAAGTGATATTAAGCATGCTTCATAAAAAAAAAAAACAAAAAAAAACAAAAAAACAAAAAAAAAACATTGTGTAGATGATTAATACCAACCTGCAATGCAGTGCATCATTGTATCGAAAGTTATTGGAGTTGAAAGTGAAAGTGAAAAAGTAAGGACAGGTTTTTTACGAAATGAAAAGAGGGCTCTATGAGAAACACCGAATCAAACTATTCCACAAAAAAGTGTTCAAGAAAAGGTGATGAAAACAAAAGTTTCTGTTTGTTTTATGATCCAAAATTTTAACATAATGTAGAGGAAGGCTTGCTCTTTCAGAAAATATGAAAAAATTAAAATTGGTTATGTCAACCCAATTCACCTGGATCCAGCTCTAATACATCGCAAAGAGCAGGGAGTATACTTAGTACACCGGTGAAGTAATCCACCCTATGTACTCAACCAGAATGTATAAGAGAAGATATCATAACCAAAATAATTATAATGCAGATGAATGGGATATCCGACCGTCATGTACAGGTGACAAATGAGTCAAACAAACAAATACAAGATAAGTAATTTGACTAAAAATGCACAAGATTGTCCTTAACAGGGAAAAGCATTTATCTTTACCCCTCTCTATCCAGTAATTAGTTTTTGACATTTAGACACCAAACACACACACACACACACACACACACACACACACAAACATACACACGCAAGAGTTATCAAATTAAACACAAATTCAGCCTTTTGTCTGATTTATAAACATATTTACATGAAGCTAGCATTACGACGATTTGCTTGGATTACGTACGTATATAGCAACGAGATAGCAACGATTTTATTTTCTATTGTCGCTATTCTTTTATCACGAAACAAAACAAAAATGAACAGGAACAAACAAAACAAACAGCACAACTTTTTTTTCCCTCGAAAGATTCACGGAGTGTGTCAATGCATAACAGATAATTAGTTTGCCCGTACGTGCAGGACCTACACCTCTAGGCCAGGGCAGGGAATGTATATCTCATGAAAGACAATGTTGAGTACATCGAGAACCTAATGTAATTATACCTCCAATATTTTCTTAATATCGTTTTGTAATCATTTTGTGTTTGAGTGTTTCTTTTGTTTGTTTGATTGGTGTTGTTTAACCGTCTGCTGCTACACGGATTGTCGCCCCTACACGGATTGTCGCCTCCTGCTCGGGGCGACAATCCGTGACGGGAGCTGGCGGCACGGATTGTCGCCCCCGTCACGGATTGTCGCCTGGCGACAATCCGTGACGCTTGTGCAGTTCCCAGTTTTTGACCTCCAAGGCGACAATCCGTGTTGGCAAAAAATTTGTTGCGACACGGATTGTCGCCCCGTCACGGATTGTCGCCCCGGGCTCGGGGTGGTTCCTCCGGTGTTAAGCTTTGGTGGGATGGGTATGACTGGTAAGTTATGCGTATGTGTGTGTGTGTGTGTGTGTGTGTGTGTGTATTTTGAGCTTCATGATATGTGATGTGTATGATTTGTTGTGTGTGTGTGTGTGTGTGTGTGTGTGTGTGTGTGTGTTTGGAGTATAATAATACAATAATATGTAGAAATTGTGCATGTGTGGTGGTTGTATAGTGGTAGTGGTTTGTTTGTCTGTGTGTATACGTGTGCCTGTATGCTTACGTGTGTATGTGGAATATAGTGGCGCTACTGTGGCAATACAAACGCCTTCATAGTTTATGAGCACGTGTTTAAAGAATTCACACCAGCGTTGATCTAAAAATAGTATAGGTGTGTCAACCAATATCAGCGGTGAGGCGGGCTAGGCGAGAGAGAGACCGAGAGAAAATACATACGAGGGAGGTACCCTCCCCAAATGTTATTTGTCTTTGTTCATTTTTCACTGCAGTCATTTTCTTCCATCAGTCTTATAAACTAGAACGTCCATACCACTATTCTTTGTCCCAGAATAGGTTTGGCATGCTTTATGCATGAGTGAATAATTTCCACAAGCCGTAAAAAATTTGTCAATCGTTAGTTGATTTTAGCACAAACGAACTGCCATTGCGCACCGCTAATACATACGTAATACAAACGAACACCAACAAACACTCAAACAAATCCTCATAATGCAAATAAACCAACTCAACACTTTTTTCCTTGATATTTATTGATTTCATTCAAATCATTCATAAATCGACCCATTCTGGGTGTAACATGAACAAAAAAGTTACGAATGGCAATTCGAAACACAAACAAATCCATTTGTCAATTTATACCACAAATAATCTCACTTCAACATAGATAACTCGATTATAGACCAACCCTACTAATAATTTCTTCACGAGAAAGTTTTGACATGTAGGGCCCTACCAAACCTATATTCCTTGAATATATTGGTTTGGATCATGTAACACCTTCTAACTTACAAGGGCATATACATAAAAAAAAGCACAAATACATTACACAAATCTAGAATGAAATCAGTCATAAAAAAACCCCGACCATCCCCTCCCCTCCCCAACTGAAACAAATCTAGGGCCTACATCTATCCTAGATATTAAATCCTACCAACATTTGTCATACCATTTATAACTACTATTATTGTTATTGTTATTATTTATACTATCATTTTTATCTTTATTATTATTATTAATACTATCAGTATTATTATTATCATTAGGGTGAGAAACAAGAGGATATTTCAGCAGAGTGTCACAATTCCGTCTTTTTTTTTTTACTTTGGGAGAGAGAGAGATGTGAGGGCGAAAGATTTTCGTGGAAAATCTACAACCATACTTTGCTACGACCGAACAATATAGACTACAGACAATTATTCCGCCGTTCAATATCAAATATCGTGGCTTACCTTATTTTGTGTTGTACTTCCATTTAATGCTACTCTATAGATTACTATTCCTTGTTGGGATCACATTTATGGTTTGTTACACCGCTGAATTCAAAGAGGGCGTTGACCACAACTTTGTCGTCCTCGGCGAAAAAGTCGTGATCGTAAAGGTGAAGATCGATCTCATTTAGTTTTCTGGCCTCATCCCAAACCGCTGTCCCCGTTGATCGATCTGGAAATGTTTCGTAGACGCCGTGGGGATACTGAAGAGATGAACACCTTCCTGCGTCATCCCAGAGTGCTTCTCGCGGCAAATGGTCGGGGAACGTTTCGTAGACGTCACCTTGATGAAGTGATCCACTCGCCTCCTCTCCATTGCCCACTGGATCCCGCTGATTCCTACCACCTTTGACTGGGCACGCGCGTTTCATGTTCTTGTGTCTGGTAATCAGGCAAACAAGAAACACTCGGAGGAATATCACGCTGCCAATGATGACTCCAATTAAAGTAGCGGGAAATGGCGAAGTAACCGAAAATGGCGAAGTACTCGGAAATTGCGAATTACAGGGAAATGACAAAGTGCCCAGATTTGGGGAAGTAGATGAAAATGGCGATGGTGGCGATGGTAATGAACGTATATCACACCAGATTGGAGTGACGTTCGAAAAGGGTTCAAGTGTAATTTCTAATGAACGATATGTCGAAAACTCTTGTTTCATTGAAACCATAAATGACCCAGCAGACAAATTCATGTTTATTCCCTGATGCGGTCTAACTGTCCAGTCATACTCTTCACTTCATAGACCAGTAATGTTACAATTACGGTGTTGACTCCCAGGTGTTGGTGGCCTGATGGGCTTGCATCAAAGAAACAGGTGCATCCAAACAAGCGAACATGAAACGTTTTCGTCTTTGCATATCCCTCGCTATTTGCTGCTATTAAACACGTGTAATTACTGGAGTTACTGTAGGAGACATTAGTGAAAGACAGGTGCAGGGAACCAGTTCCGTTCACATCTTCTACATATGTGCTGATGGTGTGGTCATTAATGATTGTACGTATTGGCACGTTCCTCTGTAATTTGGAGTAAAATGCGAAGTGGATGTAGTTGTTGTCGTTCCTTGAATCTCTAGTTGAGTCTCCATTCTTGGAAAACCAAAAGCTGTCAGTTTCTTCATTGCCATTGCACTCCAGCGTCAGGTTGTCGCCTGCGTTGACAGGTAAATTGACAAATTCCTCTCCTAGGCATATCACGCAGAACTCAGAGAATACCAACGAAAATATAAGTAGACAAATGACCAAATGCAAATTGCAAGTGACATTACGGGACTCCATCATGACGTTCTGCTCATTTCAATTAAACCGGATCCAGTCCGGATCAACAATGTTCAGTCAGGTCGCGATGTTTCTGACGTATATTTAGAAGACATTGGCTCAATCTACAACAGCCTCGTCAAATGAATGAAGAGAGCTGTAGGATGAACAATATTCATCACACTGTCACTATTCTGAGTATACGAGAAAGCAATTCAAATCATTTTCTCTCCGTTCCAATGTAAGCAGAGGTTCGAAGAAACGTATTAAAAAAATCACCTGGCATCTTCTTTGCGCACTGCTGCAACTTGTGAAATATTTGTCTCCAGAGAAGGAAAGGGAAGCGCCATTCCACGCTTCTATTTGTGCGACGAAGGCTGCAAGTATTGTATCTTTCAAATCTCCATTCTGTATGATTATCGGTCACTTTCAACATGCTCGAAACAAAAAGCAATTGCAAATGTCAAGCAAACCCCTAGTTTCATGTCCAATAGAAATATCAGTTGTATATTTCATTGGTCGAAAGGAGGCTGAAAAGGAAAGGAAAAGAAAAACTTCCCCATGTAGAGCATTCATAAACATGAGTCCTTACCAGAGTTTACTTAAGCGGAGATGATAGTTGGTTTTGATATGCTCCTTCCGCACTGGTCACTGTTTGTATACTGTGCATTCTTTTCAGAATTTAACCTCTTGACTCGAACGTGAAAATTGAATACAAGATAATTATTACTATTAGATAGAGATACAATACACAGCAAGGTTTTCCCCATCAGAGTTTGTTTCAACAATTCGTTTCCGGGGTTATTGCATAAATAAGTGCATTTTGTTGTCAATTAAATAAGATAAATTCCACCAAAAAAAAAGTCATATGAATTATGATTCTTCAAAAATAGTATCAGGTGATGTAGCACATTAGTCGTGTGGACAAATTGTCATATCCATGTTTCAATAAGGAAAAACGCTAATGATAATAATAGTTTCAATCCAGTCTAATTCTACATGTCACTTTTATTTCTAAACAACTCTTCTTGACCATTCAGATTGCTCCACTTATGATGTTGGAAGGATGCCAAAATTAAGCAGTTCTTACAACAAACAAATGAGATACCAGTGGCCAATCCAGAGGGGAAGCACCGGGTGCGCGCCCCCTTTTTTTTTCTGTTAAAACAAAAGAATAAAAAAAATGGAGGGAGAGCAGGCGCCCCATTTACAGAATCCTGGATCCGCCCCTGGACACCTCTTCTACTTTCCATCCAAAGATGACGACGGTGTCAAAAAGGATAATTTGCCCTGGATGTCAGCCTCAAATAGGCCAACTTTCAATGTCAAATTAAGGGCATAATTTACCATTTCTAGATGAAACAAAAACCAGCAGTCGTGCCTGAAAATAGTTTTAAAATGTGAGTGAGGGATAGAAACAACCACTGTAAAAATTCTAATCCGTATAATCAATGTTAGGTGTTGTTAAATGCACAAAATGTGAATAGTATTTATAATAAGAATGTTCAGTTCAGTTCAGTTCAGTTCAGTTCAGTTTTTATTTCTGCATTTCAAAATCAATACAAATCAACAAATCAACAAAATACTTACATAGTCATTTACAGAGCTAATATTCGTAACGTTTGTATCATACATACATTTTCTTTTTTTCAAGAACGAATATCATATATAAAAGGAAGCATTTCAAAATCAATACAAATCAACAAATCAACAAAATACTTACATAGTCATTTACAGAGCTAATATTCGTAACGTTTGGATCATACATACATTTTCTTTTTTTCAAGAACGAATATCATATATAAAAGGAAGCATTTCAAAATCAATACAAATCAACAAATCAACAAAATACTTACATAGTCATTTACAGAGCTAATATTCGTAACGTTTGGATCATACATACATTTTCTTTTTTTCAAGAACGAATATCATATATAAAAGGAAGCAATAGGAAATGATAAACATGAAATGCAGGGGACCATCTTCATAAGCTAAGCTTGACGAGGAAGATGGCCCCGGGTAAACAGATACATAAAGAAAATCTTGCCACTCACTGAGTGGGGGGGGGGGGGGTAATTGTGCAAAGGGCACAATAAAGAGATACATAAAGAAAATCTTGCCACTCACTGAGTGGGAAGTAATTGTGCGAAGGACGTGCAGTGCAGTGCGGTGTGCATTGTGTTGGGATGAATCTTGCTTTGTACGTTGAGTGTTATTTTGTGTATCAGTGTGAGGTGAATGTTACTTCAGTTATGGCCGTGAACTCATTGTTTAGGGTGTTTGTTGACCAGGTGGTATGAATATTTATGTGTCAGAAGTATACTGGATTATGAGGGTGTTTTTTAGTTCTCGTTTGAAAATGTTCAGACTAAACCATCTACAGTTATGGTTTACTGAGAAAAACACTGATATCTCCTCATATTTTAGGCTTTATTGCGAAAATTTTGTATGGTAGGATGTTTTGTGATACAACGGACCTACACATATGCATTAAATGTCATATCTTGACATTTTTAAAAATTACTATTCCCAAAGGCAAACAGGAACTTTAAATCATTGTATAAACTTGGCCCGAAAGTTTACACAATTGATTATCTATTACTCACAACACCAAACTAAATAGAGGCAGTGTACTAATCAACTCCGTGGCACTTATCAGGTATCATTTTCCTTCAAACGTCTCCTCTCCTTTTGCGAGTTCCCTCCACATTTCCCCATATTTCTTACTAGGACGCAGAGGACGATATCAACTCATACCAAATTCACGATGATTAAATTATGTATACATCACGTGTATTTATGAGTATGTGCTTGTAGCATTGTGCAGCTGTATACGTTTGCAATAGCATTGTTTGCATTAGTGTATGTTTCATGACAGTTTACCTTATTGTGCAAATCGTTTATACACCTTTGTAATCTGATTCCTTTTATTTAATCACTATAGTATAAATTGAGCATATTCACCGCAATCGTTTAATGATATTCGAAAGCACAGGATTGGAGAAAAGGTGCGCTTAATTCATTTTTATGACACTTTCATAGGCGTGCTTTAGTTCACGAAATACTGTTGCAACTTTACATGCTCACGGGACCCTTTTTTATGTTGGTATACATCAAACTTCTTTACCCTCTATTGGCTGTCCTGGTTCTAACCGTCACTTATTAAAAGTAGGTCTTCCACCTCAAGTATCAAGAATAAGACATGTTATAGATCATTGAAAAGCTAAACCCTGCAAAATCTGACAATCAAATATTAATATTGAATATTAATGAAGAGCGTAAAATGGAGGAGAAGATTGTGTCGTACTATCATTTCGCATAACCATCTCATCTCTTCATTTCCATAAAACAGTAATTGTTTATGGAGGATGACACACTCAGCATGCATTTCAACAGTTCAAAAATTTTCAGAGTAATAAATCTTGCATTGATTTGTTTTTATTGCAATTGGTTGAGACATTTCTCTTTATCGACGGAAGTAAACACCGATTATTCCGTGTTTATCAGTTTATAGTAACCACGTAGTAACAGGGACGCTCGAAATTATGTGTCATACAGATGTCTGCAATATTATGAGTAAGCCTACCCCCTATTTTTGTTTTCATTTTCATGCCAATGCTCATAGAATGATAGATTTGTGATGTCACTATAAAGGCATTGGATTGATACCTTACATTGTCATACTAAAAATCATTTTCTTTGGGTTCATTTCATCACATAACAAAAATATATGTGAGGATATGAACCAACTGTCCTTTCAAGGCTAACAGACATTATTTGCTTTAATAAAACAACATTCAATGCACTACACTTTACAATGTTCCCAGACATAATTTTTCATAAAGATAATGAAAATTATTCAAATCAAATGATTAAGAATAGCCAGAAAGAGTGATATCACCACGTTTACTGCAATGTTTTGTTATGCAAGCACACACAACCTAAATTGGTAGGCAGGACTAATAAGAAGCTAGTCCAGATGGTGTCACCCTGGACTAGTGTTATTCTAGTAATGCTAGCTTGACTTGCTTATTGGACTACCGTGAAGTTAGTAATGACTACTGGACTTGGTAAGCCAAGGCAAGTAATGACTTCTGGACTTGCATAATGCTAGTCATGATGTTAGTTAACACTGCTGGACTAGGGAAATCAAGCTAGTAATGAGCATAAAACAACTCATCATGTTAGTAGTGATTGCTGGACTAGTTAGGCAAAAGATAGTCAAAGAGTGCTGGACTAGCACAAAGCTAGTCATGTCTGCTGAACTAAGTTACTAGCTTTGGATTTCCATGCTAGTCATGACTGCTGGACTAGCATGAGACTTGTAATGGATGCTGGACTATGCTGAGTAAGGCTAGTCATTGCTGCTTGACTAGAAAACGACTAGCTTTAAACTAGTGTAGATGGTGTCAAGTTACACTAACATAGAGCTAGTACAAACAGCTAGACTAGCTTATTGCTGGTCTGGCCCTTTTGACTAGCTTTCACCAAACCTAGTGCAGCATGCGTGACAAGCGAAAGCTAGTCAAGGTCTCGGAGATGAATCTGAAATGAAATTACATGTATGCAGATAATGTAACTGTGACGAAAATACATTAAAACAAAAGCAATAATATCAGGTTAAAAATCTCAAATTTTATTCATCCAACGAATGCAGCAAATTAATGTAGGCATCATGAATATCACAAATGAATCTTACATAATTGAAAAGAAATTGAATTGCAGCATTGAATAAACATATGAATATACAGGGTTACATAAAAACACTCAATGCACAATGGGAAGCATGAAATAAATCAAGAGTCGAGCTCTACAACTGCATATCTCCTTATATACAACATTTATATAAAATTGAACCCGTAAATGGCCATGTGTTGTGAACTTGCAACCCAAAAGGGTGGACCAAAAAAAAAAATTATGTTATGATTCATTGTTATATGAGCTCATTAAGCACATGAAATTCTGACACGGCAAGTGATAGAATAAAAAAAAAAACGATGAAGGTGCGGGGGAGGTGAGGGGGAGAGGGGAGAGAAACGGTACACATAAAGTTTATGGGAGCGATTTTTTTAATTATGTGAATAACTTTGCTATACTAGGAACTAGGCAGTTGATTTTGGTTTTTTCTTACAGCTAGGACAGGTATAATAATCCAACTCCAAATGCATTATAAATTTCTCAATGAAAATTATCTCAAATCAAGTCACAAAAGCTTTAATCATATGACCAAGTCAACTTAACACTATGAGAGCAAATTTATAATAATTCATAATTTTGGTATAATATGGGCTACAAACTTGATTTGAGTCTTTCTCATCCTTCTCATTATTTCAGCTTCATAACGCATGTTTTATTGTACAGTGTATTAAGAACTATAAATTATATGTGGCTATACAACTCGAAATCTGTGTCAAGGAGTAGCCGCAAGGCAAAGTCTGAAACTAAAGCAGAAATTCATTCCCAAGGATTGTGTACTAAATGTACAGTACATGTATTTTGGAATTTAATTAGAGAAATCTGACTCTGGTTGCTTTCTTACAAATGATTATAACATAGGCATATAGTAATAACTCATTGAGATAATGTGTGTGGTTCCTATACAATTTCGTTATTACAGAGTATATTTCATAAACTTTCACACACAAACACATTACTGTCCATAAGAATAAGATGTAATGAGGCTTGCAGTGATGTAACATCCAATACAAATGTAGGTACATGTAATGTATTAATCTGATCTAAAAATACAACAAACGGAACAAATTCTCTAAAAATTTCAGATTTTGACCTTCTTGTTATATAATGCCATTTTGTACAGAAAGGATGCATTTCTGAAGGTGGTATCAAGGTATGAAATCAGACTAGTACAAGACCGATGTTAGTACACAAAACAGTCTGTCCAAAGGGGTTTTCCGAGGTATTGTCATGAACAACATTTCATGAATATTCTTTATCTTCAAGGTATCTACTTAAAACGTATCTTGACTGTAATGCTTTCGGGTCTGGAGAGCAAGTTTTTTTTTTCCTCTCTTGGGGGCCCTATCCTCTGCCACCCCCCCCCCCCCCCCCCCCCGAGCTCCAAGGAGGTTATCATAGGTATTGAGGCATTGTCATGAACGTATATTCTTCACCTATAAAGATATCCACATACACCATATCTTGCCTATAATGCTTTTGGATCTGGAGCACAAAAGTTTCTCCCATCTTCCCTTGCCCCCCCCCCCCCCCCCCTCGACCACATGCTCAACATGAACAACCTTGGGACCCTACCCACTAAGGATGATCCCAACCAAGTTTGACTGAAATCTGGACTCCGGTTTGAAGAAGATGGACATGTGTTTTTTCCCCTTGGCCCCCACCACCGAAACTTGGGTCTTTCCATGAACAAACTATATTCTTTATAGGTAAATGTATAGATCTACAAATAACATATTAACTGCATTGTTTTGGGGTCTGGAGAAGAAGATTTTTAAAGATTACCCCCTTTTTCCCCTTGGGGCTGTCCCCCTGGGCCACATGCTCCACATGACCAACTTTTGGTCCCTACCCCCTAAGAATGATCCCCACCAAGTTTGGTTGATATCCGCCCACCAGTTCTTGAGAAGATGAAAATGTAAAAGTCTATGCACGACGCATGACGAACAAAAAGCGATCGATCGCAATAGCTCACTCAAGCCTTTGGCTCATTTGAGTTTAAAATAGACACAATGAACATTACCCACTTCACTAGCAGTTGTTAAGATCACATTTTGAAAACAGTACATGGATCGACCAGTCTCTGTCCTAAAAATAGATCTTTTTTTTTCACCAGAAAGCCAGTTTCTGACTAAAGGCAGTTTATTGTGTTACTGATATTTGATCATCTAATATTCAAATTAAATATCAACTAGCACTAATTGACAAAATTTGAAACAGTTAACCAAAATAAACTAACAATTATACCTCAAATGACCTTGTTTTTTTTTTTACTTTTGAGGCTTTGACCCTGTCATGTGACTTCAAAGTGTGTCATAAGGGGAAAGTTACCATAGTGCACCTATTATCCAAGTTTGGTTACGATTGAAGTTCAAAAAAGTTACTGAAACTGTAACAGATGGACACATGGAAGGAAGCATGGATGAACATACAGAATTTGGATCGTTTTGTGTCATCACAATATTTGGTGAATACTGCCAGTTGTTTGGGAAAATAAAATCTTCCCTATAATAAGGTTGTTTTCAGGGCAGCTTGAAGTTTCAAAACAAACTCTTTTCATCGACGAGCCCTGTTCAACTTTTAGTGTTGAAGTGCTGCAGTACGTCCTGGTAACAGCTTCATGTTCAACTACAGATGAGCCTGATTTAGGCTGACTCTTCAACAAGAATGTAAGTTCCAACTTCAGAGGAGCATCTAATGTATCTCAAAAGAGGAAAAAGCAAGGATATGTACGTAGGCCTATACACCGATGGTAGCTGTCTCTTCTCGTTGGGCTTCTAATCTAACGTTGGAATTGTGTTCAGTCAGGGGCTTAGTGGGAGCTGCAACTACTCTCTCTCTCTGCCTGAGTTGATGAGTGGTGTCATAGCTCCTCAAGGTCTCCAAACGATACTCAATGAATCCCGAGATCCTTGTCATACAGGTACTCCTGAAATATAAGAATGCATTGTAGGTCAAAGCTTTTTCTCGAGTCTCAACAAATTTCACTTTGGCACAGAGTTGACTATAACTGATGAAGATCTGATAGCAGTAGAAATACATGTAGTGGCATTCTTATGGAAGAAAACGAGAATAGGTTTATAATAAATGAACGGCGCAACTGGCATGTTGGAGCTTACGTTACATTACGTTACGTTGGAGTTTACGTACATCCAACCTAAGTCATGGAATCAGACCAATCTGCACACAAAATTTATTAGACATCTATGAACATGTACATCAAAGATTATCAAAAGCCCCCACATTGCCTGTATATTTGCCCAATGATTTAATTAAGACATAGATGCAATTAATTTCCCTGTAAAGGCCATTTTTTTTTTTTTTTTTTTTTTGGGGGGGGGGCTCATGACCATATCCTGAACAACTTTGGGTCCTTGCCCCCTAACTAAACAAGGATGATCAACTCCTAGTATGGTTGAATTCTGTCCACTATCTCTGGAGAAAAGTTGAAAATGTTCAAGTTTTTAAAAGCTAGATGAATAAGATACCATGTATGTCACTTAAGCTTTCTGCTAAAGAGGGCTAAAAAGTTGTAGATCACATAAACTTATGAGTATAAACTTACATATCCTTGTGCACCTTGTGTGGTGTCTCACAAAGTGGGGTACTGCATCGCAACTGCCTTGGCTTCAACGCGTCTTTTGCTCACTACTTGGGTATCTGAATTTAAAAAGGAAGCAAGAAGAATGTTAATCATATTCTACGAAGCAAATATATAACATCAAAAAATTGACCCTCATTTCAATCTTTTAAGGGGCTGAACTATTTTCATGTTTTTTTTTCTTGGCATTAATTTCTATTGCTATTCAGTACCGCTGTTTCAAGTACATTTATTCATGTGCTTCTTACACCAAATATCAGTTAATACAAATGAAAATTTCATGCAGATGGGTTAAGTGTGGATGTGCACAGTTAGTAGAAAAATACAAGATGTGATTATCCATCGAACTTCATGGCAAATCAATTTCCATTTTTTTTATTCATCATTATTATAATTATATCATAAGTATTAGGACTATTATCATTTACATGTGGCCCAATGGGGCTACCAAGAAAATAAGTCAGCGCGGAGTCTTGTAGGTACACTCTGTTTACATGTTTCATACAAGTATATCAGTCTTTATTTTTAAATCTATAACCATCACTTCATTTACAACGTTATACTTACCGGTCCCTTCATTTTTTTTTTTTTTTTTTTTTTTTGGGGGGGGCACATTTTAGACTGTTATTCTCTATATTTGAGAAGACAAAAACAAAAGTGAACAGGCAAATTAGATGGTGCTATATTGCATGGAAATGTATAGTACAAGACATGACAATGGGAAACTGGTTTTCCAGACCAGTATTCAAACAATTGAACTTACGCTGTACAGTTTTCTGCTTCCATTATCAACAAGAAATATGCTACGATGATCTGGATAAGCAGGTGTCTCCTTGGAGCAGTCAGAACTCCTTCCATCAGCTATTGAAGTATCTCCTCCCCCTTGGAGTGATGTGTGTGTTGAATTCCTGGGCAAATAAGTAAAATTTAAAGGTTTTACAAATCATACAAATTATGACATGAGGATAATAGGTCCCTCCAGTTTACATTATAAACTTGAAGTGCAAAATCATTTAATATACATATTTGCCATAAGCAACGTTCAGCTTTACTTACACAACTCAAGACTGACCATAACATGGTTTTCACTTCTGTCGATACAGCAAGTACACATTTTTCTTAAATACGAGTACTAACCTCTCAAGGCTTTCATTTTCAGAGAGAAGGACAGCTCCAAAACTGCTCCATGAAGAATAATTAATACTTGAAAATCATTTCTTCAAACAAAACAAAACCAACAAAGCTTTCAGTCTCTTAATGTAGCCTCTTATGTAATTACTGAGACTCTAGAATGTAAAATAAATGTGAATCAATTTCAAACTAGTCTCCCTTCATTAATCATCGTGGAAAACAACAGAATAGCTTACAGCAGGGTTAGTGCAACGGAAGTCCATATCTCAGAGGCTCCTTCGCTGATGTTGGCCCGGTGTTTCCAGCATTCGTCAACCCTGCATTCAATGGCTAGTCGTTGGCCACATCTGTTACATGTACTTCTTCAATCTGGTGATCTGCACCCTCGTGGTGTGACAGAGACTGTACAGCTATCAATCTGTCTTCGTTCTCCAAATGATGACCCCTATACCGAGTTCCTTTAAATCACCATCACTCCCGAAGAACTGTCATGTTACGTCTTTTTATCTGGAGGAAAGCATGAAAACACAATGGTCAGAAATGGATTTAGAACTCATCTCCACAAGACAATATGCAGTTCCGTTTTGTTCACACAAATACTAAGTGTGCATCAATAGAAAAGCTAGAAATTACTACTTAGCTACATCGATTAGCATATTAAGAAAGGCCCAAAGATGATCTCTGCCAAATTTCAATGCCTAAGGTCACCTGTAACTTTCATAAAAAACAATGTTCAAATATAGTACCCGTTGTCGTCTGCTAAAAAGGGGGATCGATCTCCATGATGTGTGAGCACGTTGATCTTCAGCTAGAAGTGTGATGTCACAGTGGACTAACACTTAACAGTGCATGCATCGTATTTCTTACTTAGATGATTGCCACACATGACGTGGGTGTGCAATAGCACTATGGTATTCTCCCAGCTGTGTGGATGCTCGAATGTGGTGGCAAATAAAAGTCCTTTTTACTACATAGGTCATCACAATTATATAAATCACCAAATTTCACCATTTTTTTTTTTATTACCGTATCAATCGAGATCACCTTCTGGCAACACAGTGTCAGTGATTCGGCTGTCGACTCAATAGCAATGTAGTCATGGGTGTATGCAAGGGGGGGTCGGGAGGGTCGTACGACCCCCCCAAATTTTCAAAAGGTCCACTTTTTGTGACAGACATTTATGTTTTTCGAGGGCTTTTTACCCTGTATACAACAGGGGAAAAATGTGACCAGGTGGTGTTCTAGCAAATTGTCAAAAACGTCGTAAATTTCGTAACTTAGTTTTAATCTGCCATAACTTATTTCTTAGGCTTAAGCCGCGCTGCCATGTTTGATTTTCCTGTCTCCCATCAGCAACTCATCGAACTAGTTGCCTAGACTACACACTTACAGCCGGCCTTATTACTTGCGCCTTACCCTATGACAACCGCGGCCGTTTGAATTATGGCCTAACCTATATTGTCCTGTAAGGAGAATGTTATAATTCATACTCATGTTTTCAACTCCTGTCCTTTTGGATTGAGATTGAAGTGCATATTCTACTTTCTTACTACGTTTGGAGGCAAAGTTAGGCAGGATTGACTAGCTCTGGGAGTATCGTCAACTCTGGAATACTTGTATTAAATGGTCCGCAAAACTTTTTACTATATACTCTAGGATTTAATAGGAAGGTGTAGCTAGTCAGCAACTTTTTTGTTAAATGCAGTTTTCAACTTACCGATTGACAAACTTGTAAGTGACCAACTCAGGTTTTATCACCAGTTTTAACATAAATGAGTTTTTCTAAGTATGCCGAAAAAGTCACTTTTGTATGCACCAAATGGCCCCATTTTAAGATATAAAATTCAAAACTCCCCACCGTGGGAGGGGGGACACCCCCCTCCCACACCCTCCCCCGCTTGGTCGCTCCGCTCCCTCGCAAAGGTAAAGGTTCAAAAATTGTGATTACGACCCCCAAGAAAAAATCCTGGCTACACCCCTGGACCAACTCAGGTTTTATCACCAGTTTTAACATAAATGGGTTCTTTTCTAAGTATGCCGAAAAAGTCACTTTTGTATGCACCAAATGGCCCCATTTTAAGATATAAAATTCAAAAACTCCCTATCGTGGGAGGGGGGACACCCCCCTCCCACACCCTCCCCCCCCCCCCCCCCCCCCCCGCCCTCGGTCGGTCCGCTCCCTCGCAAAAGGTCAAAAAATTGTGATTACGACCCCCCCAGAAAAAAATCCTGGATACACCCCTGTGTAGAGTTTCTAGACGCTTCTAGTCTATTGCATTAACCCTATTTCAACTGGGCTATTGGAGACCAAGTTTTTACGGGGGGGGGGGGGGTTCAATTTGACCCCCCCTTCAGATCTCGGCCGCCGATCGCCGCAAAATTTTGCCTGAAAATAGAGCCGGATGTCAACTACAAGATTACACGGTCATACAATAGAAAAAATGTTGATTTTATATTTTTGAATAAATTAATTATGCAAATTTATGCATGAAATTATATTTTTTACATATAACTCCAACAAAAAGACTGAAGGATTGCTAAATTTTTGTCTCAGAGTTCCTCAAGACACATCAAACAATTTTCTTTTAAAAAAATAGCGCAGTCAAAATAAGTTTCTTTTGTTTTTTTAAAGTTTTGTTAATTTTTCATGTATTGTACTGTTTTTTCGATCTTTTGTTTTCCATTGTTTGTTTGTTTTTTTTCCAAAATTTGTTGCAGGCACTTTTTCAAGCTTATCTACATTAGAATTGATTAATTTCAATGGTTAAAAGTTGAAATAATCTAATTTATATCAATTAACCAAAAAAACAACAACAAACAAACCACAATTTGCATAGGATTTGCACAGAAATCATGAATTTGAGCTGTTTTCAGGTTGACATGCATATGCAAAACATTGCGTAACTTCAAAACGGTGTACCTGGACGTCGCAAATTTGGTCTCAAAATATGCGGGAGACTTCAATGAAAAAAAGTCATGAAATGACGCGGCAAAATCTTTGCGCGTTGCG
The DNA here is from genome assembly GCF_040938485.1 of Diadema antillarum. NCBI lineage: Eukaryota > Metazoa > Echinodermata > Echinoidea > Diadematoida > Diadematidae > Diadema > Diadema antillarum. Next base: position 936,586 of record NW_027271883.1, read on the forward strand.
GAATCGTGGCGTGAAATGTCGAGAAAGGGGTCAATTTGACCCCCCAGTTAAAATAGGGTTAATTATAGCACAGCTTTATACAGTAAACGTCGATCTCTAACCGTGGTCAAAACTCGACCAGACGTCTCCCTCTACATACTTTACAGTGATCATCTCTGTGCGCATGACGCTATGCTTGTAGTCCATGTAGAGTTCATACCACTGCACTGTAGGCCTAACGTTAGGTCTATAATACCGCAATGAGAACCGGACCTAGGCCCTAGGATATAGCTTATCCTGGAAAACCGTTCAATGTAGGCCCTAGATGTTTAACAGTGGTCTAGGTTCTTCTTCTACTACGTTCTAGGGCTAAATCGTGATATCGGTCCCCTCTCATTCTGCGTGTGTGTCTCCACTATAATGCACAAAGTCTATGGAGGTTGAAAGAAGTCCCCAGCTATAGCGGTGAAGGGTGAGTGGGGACCTAACCGGAGTTCTAGACTACCTACTAATACTAGTTGGGCCTAACCCGTTAGTAATAGTAGGCCTATTTCGCGTTAATGCTGTTCTAGTTGGAATAGAATAAATGAGTAGGGCCTACAATTAACGCCAACGGTTGTGAGACTTGTTTAGACTAACGGTTAGACTTTTACAGTTAGACTTATAGAGTAAGCCCTACCTCGGTAGAACCCCAACTTAAGTACATGTAGACTAGACCGTGTCTAGTTCTATTAGTTTCTCTAAGATCTAACATTACACCGTTAGTAGTTAACGTTAGGCCTACGACTAACGTTCTGGAGAATTTAGACTCAGAGTTTAGTGTGTCCCAATATTTTCTGAAACGCATAATGTTAACGTTAGAACTTTTAGAACTCTATTACTGTTAGAAGATAGCTCCTGATGATCGATGTATCATGAGAGGCATTTTTTCAACTTCGCTCTATAGGTGCCTACAAAAGTACAAGTAGCCCCCTCACACAGTTACAATGTCAGATGTACAATGTCAATGACGGTTACATTCGTCACTCATTTTTGTTAATTTTGGAAATCATAACCTGGTCTAGACTCTATTTTGTTTGAAAAATGCGTTTCTAACGTTAAAAAGTTAAAGACTTATGAAATAGTCCGCGAATAGGCCGAGCCCCATCCCAACATGCACAAAGACTCAAAGTATTACTGTAGTATTAGATCCTAACACCTAACAGTTGAGTTTCGGCCTTGGATTCTAGCTGTTTTAGGTACAAATATACAAGGTGTTTATGGTAAGGTAACTGCGACCAGCCCCATAGCTAACTGTGTACACTAACGTTACAAGGAGCGTCCCGGGCCCGGGGTTATTCGTAAGGTAACTTAGACGGTCGTTTACGGAGAGGTAGTAGCCCATAATACTGGAAAAACTCAACAAGTTATAATTAGATCGATCTATGGTTTGCTTACCTTCAAAAATGTGAATAATATCTCCGCCCCACTCCATTTGAAGACAGACATTTTCTCACGTCCATTACATCCAGGCTCTGATTCTCACGATTGCACACGCACGTAAATCCTATGCATATAATACACGCACAGCACATCGTATACACATGCACACAGTACGTCCACGCACAGGGGACAGACGCGTCGCTCAGGTCAACCTTCCCGCGCCCAAACCAGGGGAAATTGCGGCTGGTGATTGGCTTAAAGTAAACACATGACAGGGGAATTCTCAATTTCTATTGGCCTAACCAAATGCATTCAAATATGTATTCACTGGAATTCACCCTAGTTCTGCCAGCTTGACTTACTAGTTCACGGTAGTTCCTTCAGTTTTACTAACATGCGCTGTTTTCGTAAGATCAACGAGTTTATGATAGTTTCTCCACTTCGACTAGCTTTACACTAGTTCCTCCACTTTGACTAATTCTTGGCGTATACACTGCAAACTAGTACAGCATACAATTTTATGCTAGTCAGACTTGATTGACTAGCTTTGGGTTAGTAAACCATGGCCTGATTTAATCCAGCAGAGCATTACTAGCTGCATTGCCGCATTTTACTATCATCATGTTCGTATAGCAATTTTTACTAACCGTGCTCGACTAGTTTAATGCTAGTCAGGCCAGGAATTGACCCATTTAGGTTGTGTGTGAGTGAAGTTAAACTTAAATTTACTTTAATTGGTAGATGCTGGCTAAATGCATTTGGTACTTTAAAAAATCATACTAAAGTGTCATCAGTACATCGTTTGATTATCAACAAATAATTACTACCCATTTTTAAGCAATGAATATTTCTGCTCTCATCTGCACATATACCCAGATGGAATTCGAACCCACGACCTCTTAATCACTAGAAAGGCGTCATAGTCCTTGCGTGGATAGTTTTGATGTGTGTGTTGGCACAGAAGGAAGATGTCATACTTGTGCCCGAGTTACACTATCTATTTTTAATACTTTATTTCAATAAAAGGTGCATTTTATATCAAAAGGCTTCATATCCGATTTGTTTAATCAGTAATCCATAGATGGAAATCAGTAAAATGAGGTAATTTCAGTAATGTGTTGTCATTCCAGCGTTGTCATCTGTGAAATAGAAACTTGAGAGTTGTGAGGTAAAGGTTTTCATGAGAAGCAGACTTTCGTGTTTAGCTACAACCTGGCATTATTTAGAGTGAAAACATATTTAGCCATTTCTATATCTATTCCAGCGGATTACACTAGTTTGTGCTAAACTACTAATGACTGGTGCTTCTTATTCGATTAATGTTCCTTGTTCGAATCACGTTGTATGTTTGTTACATCGCTAAATTCGTAGAGAGCGTTGACGACCACTATGTCGTCCTCGGCAAAGAAGTCGTAATCGTACAGTTGAGAATCGATGTCATCCTTATTTTTATCCTCATCTCCAAATGATGTCTGCTTTGATCTATCTGGGATTGTTTCGTAGACCTGAGGGTGCTGCAGAGATGTACTCTTTACTGCACCATCCGGGAGTGCAGCTGCTCCAGGTGAATGAGCAGGAATCGTTTGGTAGACGTCATGAGAATACTGAAGAGATGTCCCCTTCCCTTCGTCATCCCGGAGTGCTGCTCCTGGTGAATGACCGGCGACCGTTTCGTAGAGGTGACCTTCCTGAAGAGTTCCAAACGTTGCTCCACCGTTCAATGAAGCCGCGGTATCCTGCTGATCCCTTTCACGCTTCGTTTTGCAAGTGTGTGTCACGATCTTGTCCCTGCTAATAAGACAAAGAACGATCACAAGAACGAACACCACGCTGCCAATGATGATGCCAGTTGCTGACGAAGTAGGGGGAGATGGCATAACATTCGTAAATGTAGAATGAGGTGGGAACGTCGAAGTAGATGGAAACGGCTTTACTGATGGTGACGGAAGTACACCACACCAGATTGGAGTGACATTCGAAAAGGTTTCAAGTGTAATGTGCAATGAATGAAATGTCTGAAAGTGCTGTTCGAGTGGATAGGTAAATGAGCCACCAGACATTTTCACTTCGCCTTCTTGAAGTAGGCTACGAAGTCTAACTGTCCAGTTATACTCGTCACTACGTAGCCCAGTGATGTTACAGCTGACGGCATTGACTTTTAGGTGTTTGTGGCCTGATGGCCGTGCATCAAAGAAACACGTGCATCCAAACACACGAACATGAAACATTGTCGTCTTAATATAACCCGTGCCGTTACCTGATATTGAACATGTATAGTTGCTCGAGTCTCTGTAGGAGATATTTGTGAAAGACAGGTGCAAAGAACCAATTCTGTTCACATCTTCTACATATAAGCTGCTAGCATGGTCATTTATGAGTTCCCGTTTCGGCTTATTTTCCTCCAATTTCGAGTAAAAGGCGAAATAGTCGTTTTCCTTTATATTATCAGTATGGTGTCTTTTCTTAGAAAACCGAAAACTGTCAGTTCCTGCATGACCATTGCATTCTAACGTCAAATTACCGTCTACGTCGACAGGTATATTGACAATGTCTTCTCCATTGCACAACATGCAGATCCGCGTGAGCATCTTAAAAAACAACATCAGAAGAAACACATTCCAACATATCCGATGCGTTTTGCGAATGATATCAAAGAACTTCATCGTGCCGTTTCATTTCTCTCTGACTGATATAACAAGATCAACATTGTTCAGTCTTTTTGCGAGCTTAACGACGTAGTATTCAAGAGACGTAAGTTCACTCCATATCAGCAGTCTCATCAAATAAACGTAGGGCCTACAGAGCACTTAGACAAACACTTCATCGCAATGCTATGATTTTGAGTAGGAGAATACAAACCGCTTCCTTCTCGTTTCCTTCTGTAGAGCAACTTCCCAGAAACGTAACGGGAAACGCATTAGCTAACATGAATTGTGCTCGGAAGTCATAAGATACCGTAGCCAGTCTGTATTGCGCTTCAACTCTGAACTTCTTCGCTTCTTGCTGTAACCTGTGAATGACTTGTTTGCAGAAAAGGAAAGAGAAAGGAGCATACCATGCTCTTATACGGAAAAAGAGCAAAGTACTTTTATTCTATTGTCTTCACTGTATACATCTGTCAATCACTTTGCACATTACGAAATGTCCTTCCCATGGATTAATGCCCAACAGCAAAATCTCTTATAATCCTAAGATAATGAAGCGACTGAGAAGGAACGCATAAAATCTTTGTCAGGTGGAGTATTTATGAACGTGCGTACTTACTGAAATATGCGTTTAAGGAGATAACAGTCGGTTTTGATATCGAGGCTCCGTCATTCCCGGTGATTGTACTCAGTATTCCTTTCATAAAGTAACCTCTTTAAATCGAACGTTAAAGGTTCTTACCTTTGGAGAAAAGTGATTTCAAAATCTTCAAAATATCACATTTAATGCATATGTGCAGGTCTGTTGTATCACAAAACATCTCCATTAATGTTCTCAATAACGGCTAACATACAAGGAGATACCAGTATTTTTCTCATTAAACCATAACTGTATGCGGTTTAGTTTGGAAACGGTTTCATTATACCTAGTGTTCACATATCGTGTATTTAACAATACTTGGCATTGATTATACAGATTTGAATTTTAACAGTGGTTGTTTCTACTCCAAACTCACATTTTAGACTAATTCTAAAGCACCAATGCTGGGTTTTGCTTCATCTGCAAATGGTAAACTATGTCTTTAAAAAGGTTGCTGGTTCTTTATAAATTGATTCTTCGGGCAAGGATTTCCTTCCTACAGTTGCCCTTGGCAACCCAGCATTTGCCCTATATACTGGCGGTTGGCGGTCCCTATGAGACTTGAGATGTCTTCTCTTCTGTCATAATACAATACGTATTATTATACATATGTTCCTTCTATTGAATGGATAAAGAATAATTAACGGACTTTTATTATAACTTATTTGTATACATGGTATACATGCTTATCACAAACTGTGGTAATTCTCTTTATGTTTGTGCCAACTAAGATCGTATTAATGTTATGTATAGGACGATCCTATTTTCTTTTGTAGATATCGTTATGTCAAGAGACAACGATATAATGTGTAACTGTAATATTGCAACAATCTCCACAGTCAAATTGTTCTCTACTGCCCTCTACAGGTGCCCTCGTGGACTCAAGCAACGGACAACACGCTCACCCTTTAATACGCAATTCAATAGAAACAGCATTCAATTCAATTAATGATGATAACTTTTTTGATTTGGCAGGACCTTCTTTTGAACAAAACGAATCAAATATCAATCAAAATGACACTTTTTTAGATAATTACGTTTCCGAGCGTTTTAATTCATCACCGCAAGAATTAGATTATGATTTTGACACAGAGAACCAATTGCAAAGTCCGTCTTCTGAATATCTTACTCAACCCAATTTAACAATGTTGTCAAGGAATATGATAGTACTATTTTTTTCTTTTTTACATTCTAACTCTTTATGTTCGCACGTCCGACTCAGTCGACGGCCTGCCAACTTCGCATATTCTGCTCAACAAACAAAGCCGCCAAAACCGATCGATAAATCGCTAATCACTGCTAATCCCTGCTCATGAAAGCATTTCTCGTGCTTTTGTTCCTCTCATATACGGCTTGCATTCTATGTGGTGATTGACTGTGGAGCAGTGTTCCCAACTAGATTTGCTCGTACATTTTAAGTTTCTGTCACGGTTTTATGTGCAAAAGTCATGCCTTTACAGTAATGTAGCAACTTGGCATTTAAACGAAAAATTGAAAATAGATTCGTCATGCAATCAAAACAAAGCTTGTCATTCCTCTTAACTGTGCACACTAGTATGCCAATCTTAACAAAATTTTGTAGAAGTTATACAAATTGGAAAAACAGAATTCTTTCTCAAAGCATGACTACCTTAGTGTCTCAGAATAACGTGGCACACAGGGGTTTTCCACCATGGCACATAAAGAGTTAATATTAGGAGTATTAATAAGCATTTTGAAGAATTGAGGTTATTTTTAGATAGTCCCATTATGCATAATATCTCGGCGGTAGGTTTAACCGAAAACTGGCTCTCTCATGACTCCAGTCTTCCATTCGCTCCTGACGGGTACGATTTAGTGGTTGATAACAGGCAAAATAGGGTAGGTGGAGGTGTTGCCATATATGTTTCACAAAATTATGATTATGTAGTTCGTGATGAGTTTACCAGTATGACTGATTTTTTTTTTAGTCTTTATTTATTGAAATCACAGTTCCAGGCAGTAAAAATATAATCATAGGTGTAGTATATAGACCACCATGCGCGAAAACTAAATTATTTTTAGATTATTTTTCGGATCTGGTTAAAAACCCACTTTTTATCAATACAAATTGTTTTATAATGGGTGATTTTAATATAGATTTACTAAAACCGAATAATATGTCGCAAGATTTTTTGGAAATATTTTTATCTGCCTCTTTTTTTTACCCTTAATATCTAAACCCACACGTATAGTTAATGAATCCGCTTCTCTTATTGATAACATTTTTTGTAACATTCTTCCTCCTCCCGATTCTTTTGTAATACTCTCAGATATCACCGATCATACCCATCTCGACTGGTTTTTCTTTAAATGAGACAGTTAATACTAAAAACAACCGTATATTTAAACGAAGAATTACTCATGAAAGTATAGCTAGGTTAGGTGCTAGCTTAGACACCGCAGACTGGTCCTGTATCTTTGATACAGATGATGTTAAATTGTCTTTTGAATATGTTATGAAGATTTTTATCCCACATTTGGACATTTGTATTCCAAAACGTAGAGAAAAATCAGCTAACTATAAAAAAAAATACCCAGGCTCCCATGGATTTCAAAATCGCTCCTGCGTTCAACAAATAGAAAGAATAAGTTATATTACAGATTTAAAATGAAACGTACTGAGCAATCAAAGTTGAAATACACTAGTTACAAAAATACTTTGACGAAAATTATACGTATGGAAAAGAAAAAAAATATTATACTAATCAGTTACAATTTAACAGGCATGATATGCAAAATACATGGAAAGTTTTAAAGCAAGCCATGAATATATCAAATGTTAAGTCAAACATTACAAAACTTAGATTTGATGGCGAAATTTTTGAAGATTCTCAACAAATTTGTGATATTTTGAATAACCATTTTTCTTCCATTGGGTAAAGCCTGACAAGTAATATTCCTCCCTCCACAAAATATTTTTCCGAATTTTTGGGTCCACCAGATTCTAGTTCAATAGTTTTTAATCCAACATACACTCAGGAGATAATTAATATTGTCTCTCATTTTAGTTCCAAAAAAAAGTGCTGGACACGATGACATCAGCAATTTTCTTTTAAAGGGGGTAATATCGTCAATTGCGGATCCTTTACCTCATATATGTAATCTATCCCGTTTTAATGGCACCTTCCCCGAAAGTATGAAAATACCAAAAGTCATCCCTTTGTTTAAAAAAAAAAGGTGACAAATTAGACGTTAGTAATTACCGACCAATTTCTTTGTTAAGTGCATTGTCAAAAATTCTTGAAAAAATTATTTATAAAAGAACTATTAATTTCTTTAAATTCAGTAATATATTTTCGAATTTTCAATTTGGATTTAGAAAGAAACATAGCACTACACATGCATTATTGAGTTTTATAGAAAAAGTGGCACATGCTATCGATAAATCTTCTCATTTGATAGGTTTGTTCCTGGACTTCTCCAAGGCCTTCGACACCATCAATCATGATATTTTACTTAACAAATTACATCATTACGGAGTGCGCGGGAAGGCCTTGGAGTGGTTCAGGAGCTACCTCATGAACAGGAAACAATACATATGTCTCTTTAAATGGTTGTAATTCACAAATATTAAATATTACATGTGGGGTGCCACAGGGAAGTTTATTAGGTCCACTGTTGTTTAATGTTTACATAAATGATTTTTGTAGATCATCAGATGTTCTTTCTTTTATTCTCTTTGCAGATGACTCAAATCTATTTTTTTCACACAATAATCTTCTTACCCTTGTTAATACAATAAACTCAGAATTAGAAAATGTTGCCCAGTGGATAAAATCAAATAAGCTATCTCTTAATCTTCAAAAAACAAAATATATGCTCTTTAGTAATTCTACTGAGGCATTACCTGTTCATATTGTTTTAGATGGTACTCCTCTCGAAAATGTTTTCCATATAAAATTTCTTGGAATAACAGTTGACAATAAGCTTTTCTGTAAATTTCATATTGACAGTATATGTAACATTATTTCACGTAATATTGGTATAATTAATAAGCTTAAGTTTTGTTTTCCTTTGTCGTCCCTGCTTGTATTATATTCATCCTTAATATTGCCATATCTAGATTACGGTATTCTCGCGGGAAATACATATAAAACATTTTTAGATAAATTACTTTTATTGCAAAAGAAATCACTCCGTGTAATATGTCACACTATATTTTTGTCTCATACTGACCCACTATTTTATGAGCATAAAATATTGAAAATTAATGATTTGTATTCGTTTAATCTAGGACAATTTATGTATAATTATAATAAAGATAATCTCCCAAATATATTTGAAACAATGTTTCAAAAAAATAAATCCGTTCGTAATTATCCAACACGGCGATCAAAACAATGATTTCCATTTGCCATTTCTGAGAACTTTGTTGGCTCAAAACACATTTGTGACCCGCTACAACAAAATGATCCTAAAATCGGGGGAGGTCGATTATTTGAAAATTGCGTGATATAATCCCCTAATCTTTCTGCTTTAAATTGATATATAACACATTTTATAAAAAATAATCGGCGGCGGAGATATCGATGCTTAAAAGAGAGCATGTCGAGACGTCTGGAAAATCACTGTTTCGAGAAAAGCGCCCTAAAAGTCTTCATCTTTCGACGCAATCGCGATCAAGGGACACGCAAGTCAGTTTTCACCTCTGGACAATAGAAGGTAAGCCCTAGCAACCCCCGAAGAGTTCATTCAAGCACATCAGCGTCAGCGGTCTCCTCAACAACCAATTAGTGACCAGGATGTGAGAAGCGGCTGAGCATAGCGCACCCCGCCCGCACGCACCAGTCGACTGGGCAGTGTGCGAGCTTCACGCTTCGGTTAGCAGCAAGCAGCAAACTGACCAATGAGATCACTCTGGTCGTTGTTAGGGGCGCAACCTATCTGTGGCGCTCAATCCAAATTTTCGAACCAGTTTCTGCTTCATTGAAACGCCAAAAAACATGGCTCAGAAAAACGTTATTTTTTGGTCTTTCCTTTGATCATTTTGCTTCAAAATTTCGACAGATGATAGATGACATGTTAAACTCCAATAATATATCAAAATCAGAAAATCATAAGTTTTGACCAATTTTAATGCTCTGACTTCAAACTCGATTTTCACGGCTTCGACCGTGCGCGACTTTAGGACCTTTTTGTTGTAGCGGGTCACATTTATCTACGATGGGCCAAAGTATTGGAATTCACTTCCCAACAATATTACAACAGCTCAATCTCTGAATTCCTTCAAGAATAAATTAAAATCACTTTTATTGAAATTTTATAATATCCAACCGAGTTAGTTTGCTTTTATCATCTCAGTCAAGTCATCATTCCTTTTTACATATAAAGTCCTTCTTCTAATTAAGTCCCTGTCTGTGTTTTAAATATAACGATGTGTTTACTCTCTCTTTCTCCTGCATTCTTACCAACATAATTACGTATAAAAAATGTTTTGCATTACATTCAATCCAGCTTGTATTTCATCACTTATTTTACATTATGCAATCTAGATTGTTTGCGTCCACGATGGCACGTGCTGTATTTTCCCCCTTTTTCTCCCCTATTTTTCTCTCTTTTTTTTTCCTTTTCTTTTTTTTTCCCCTTTTCTGTCCTTTTCCCTTCCAAATCATCTTGATGTCAGTGGACATCGGTTCGTTTATTTTGTTTTATATTGCTATTTTGTGTATTTTCTGAGGGTCCCATATCGTACAAGCTCTGCTTCTTAGTGGGACCCTCCACTTCCATTCTCATCCTTAGTTGACTTGTATTATACGCTTTACGTATGTAATAACAAAGATGTAATCGCATCTACTTCTCATTTTCATATTTATGTACCTTGTCAAATTATGTTCTGCAAGTATTACAAATATATCTTTGATTTTGATGGAAGTGAAAATAAAGTTGAATTGAATTGAAAGGGATACACATCGTCCACGTTTGCAAGTTTTCCAATGGTGGATATCATCTGTTGTTTTCGTCCATCTTCAATTGTTTATTGCTTTTCTGATAGGCCTACAGCTGTCTATGATATGATATACTTACAAGTATTAAATAACAAGTGACTTTAAATGTAATCAAGTTCGACATGGTTACATCCAATAGACTTTCACCTCAGCCCCGTCTGGGATATTGAGTACTTTAGGAACACATTACTTTTTGTGACATAAGTTTTCTCCTAAAAGTTCTTTTTGCAATTGCTGAAGAAATGATGTTATTTGACGATATTTGTGTCGTATAATAAGGCCAGTAAAAGTAGATAATTATAATCTCATTTCGCACCGTCACCCGTCACTGCTCTTCCATCTGATTGTCTGCGATTCTTAAGAGATAAATACCCCAAGATCCTCTGCGCCATGCAACGAGTCCATCTCCATGTGCTGGTCACAAAGATCATGTAGATCTTTGTGACATTAGGTTTTGTTTTATTGCTTTTTCTAATCGCTTAATCAATTTACGTTATTTGCCGATCTTTGTGTCGTACCAGTGCTGGTAGATACCCTCTGGTTTTTTCTGTTGTCATAATAGTTTCCATGTCAAGGCTTTGTGCTGTCTGATCTTGCAAAAGTGTTCGTGGCTCCTGATCCTGCGCCGTACACCAGCAAAAAATCACAATGGGTTAGACTGCGATGATGATGGAGATTACGACCGCAGTAATTGCGATCACACAAAAACACTCTCCAGATGAATCGCTTTCCTCGATGAAGTCAGGAGTCGATGGAAATGGGGTGAGGCTTGGAAATGCTGATGCTGATGGTGGACTTGGGATTGTACTCTGTTTTCTTTAAAGAAAGAAACCTCTTTACATCGAATGTGGAAAATGGATTCATATGATATTCTTTTGCAGACTACATCAGGCTTCTATACTGGAGGATTACAATGTATACCTATATATATATATATATATATATATATATATATATATATATATGACCCTGCACCTCAAAACAAACAAAAAGTCGCCAGACATTAATTTTTAGTTAAGACCATATTCTGAAAGAACAGATTTAAGCTTTAAAATGATGTATAACTCAAATCAAATGGACTCTCCTAACCTATCTAAATATTGGAAAGAAAGCACAAACTCAGGAAAAGTGTGAACTGAGAAAAGAGGCTTTGAAGTACAGTGCCTATTAGACCGGGGGCCCAGAGCATTTATTCAGCTGAAAAGGGTCACACTTTTTGATGGTCTCATCATAAAAGGATGTGGCCAAGGGTCAATAAAATGAATTGCCGGCAAGTCACATCCTGTACCGTAAGCCTAGGGCCACAAAAAGGGACCCCGAAAAATCGATTTATTCAGCCGAAGGGGGTCACGGACAAAAGTTGGTGGATATTGTTCCTTTGGGTGTACTTATCATGAAAACAGCAATGGCAGCTATTTTATCCTGTACGGGGCCCCAGACAGTAGCCCAAAAGGGCCCCACAAATATGGTGTTATTCAGCTGAAAAGGGTCACGGCTAATTTCTTTTGCAATGGAAGTAGTTCCCATCAGAGATATCCAAAACACCAATGCTAGCTATTTTATCCTGTACGGGGCCCCAGACAGTAACCCCAAAGGGCCCCATCCTCAATAGGCCTACGTACAAACACACACAAACATTGATTTTATTCAGTTGCAAAAGAGTCACGGCTAATTTCTTTTGCAATTGAAGTAGTTCCCATCAGAGATATCCAAAACACCAAAACCAGCTATTTTATCCTGTACGGGGGCCCCAGACAGTAGCCCTAAGGTGCCCCACGCCCCCCCCCCCCCATAGGCCATACGTACAAACACACACAAACATTGATTCTATTCGTGCAGTTGAGAAGAGTCACGGCTAATTTCATTTGCCATGGAAGGAGTACCCATCAGAGATATCAAAAACACCAAAGCCAGCTGTCTTATCGAGTACGGGGCCCTGGACAATAGCCCCAAAGGAGCTCCCCTCCCCCCCCCCCCCCCCCCGGCACACGCACACACACACACACACACACACACACACACATTAGTTTCATTCAGCTAAAAAGGGTCACGGCTAATTTCTTTTGCAATGGAAGCAGTACCCATCAGAGATATCCAAAATACCAAAGCCAGTTATTTTATCCTGCACGGGGCCCAAGACAGTAGCCCAAAATGCCCCCTCCCCCTCCCCCCCCCCCCCACACACACACATTGATTTCATTCAGATGAAAAGGGTCACGGCTAATTTCTTTTGCAATTTAAGTAGTACTCATCAGAGATATCCAAAACACCAAAGCCAGTTATTTTATCCTGCACGGGGCCCCAGACAGTAGCCCCAAAGTGCCCCACCCCCTATATAAGCCCTACGTACAAACACACACACACATTGACTTTATTCAGCTGATAAGAGTAACGGCTAATTTCATTTGCAATGGAAGAAGTACCCATCAGAGACATACAAAACACCAAAGCCAGTTATTTTATCCTGTACGGGGCCCCAGACAGTAGCCCAAAGTGCCCCCCCCCCCTCCACACACTCACACATACTCACAAAATTAGTTTCATTCAGCTGAAAAGGGTCACGGCTAATTTCTTTTGCAATGGAATTAGTACCTATCAGAGAAATCCAAAATACCAAAGCCAGTTATTTTATCCTGCATGGGGCCCCAGACTGTAGCCCCAAATTGCCCCCTAACCCCCTCCCCCTCCCCCCCCCCCACACACACACATCGATTTTATTCAGCTGAAAAGGGTCACGGCTACTTTCTTTTGCAATTGGAAGTAGTACTCATCAGAGATATCCAAAGCACTAAAGCCAGTTATTTTATCCTGTACGGGGCCCCAGACAGTAGCCCCAAAGTGCCCCCTACATACACACACACACACACATACATACATACATACACACACACACATATTGGTTTCATTCAGCTGAAAAAGGTCACGGCTAATTTCTTTTGCAATGGAAGAAGTATCCATCGTATATCCTGCACGGGGCCCCACACAGTAGCTCCAAAGTGTTTTGCTTTATTCTCTTTATTGTTTGCATCTCTTCTTCTTCTTAAATATGCGCTCCTTCGTCTTCATTTTCGCGACAACGACAACGTCCTCCTCATCATCATCAGTTTTGCTGTTCTGGCAAACATTTTCCAGCGTATCGGCTACGTTCGATTTTAGAGCGGCGAGAGCGGGGAAAGCGTAGGAACAGCGTAGCTAAAGCGGCCAACAGCGTTATCGAAGCAGGAATGAAGCGTCGTAGGAACAGGCCTTGATTTTATACGGGAGTAGAGAACTTATATTAGTGAGAGCGTCGTTAAAGCGGGAAGGTCGTGCTTTGATCAAGAAAGCGGCGCAGCAGCGGGACCATGTCGTCGGTGTCTAGTTTAGACTATACTTCCCGTTCTTGTGCCGCTGTTACTACGGTCAGAAAAACCTGGAATTGTTACGCTCATCCCGCGGTATTTACACTGTCACTGCTCTCTCCCCGTTTGAGCTACGATTCAAAATAGGTCAATCTTAATGGGGAGATGGGGAAGAAATTTTGAACCAATTCAAAATTTCTTCCCGATCTGTAAAATTGCCAGATCCAACCCCATCACCCAAACGCTGCTGCTACGATGCTCTCGGTTCCCGTACACTTTTGCCGCTCTCTCCCGATCTGACAGATTGAATAGATCGGGATGCAGATCTTGATAGTGGAATTACATGTGGGGACACTTGGGGCTCCGTACAGCTATATAAATGGTTTCAGTGTTTTTGATACCTCGTTGAGTACTACTTCCATTGCAAAAGAAATTATAGCAGTGATTCTTTTCACTTAGAATAAAATAATACGGGAGCACTTTCCAGCTACTGGCTGGGGGCCCCTTAACTGGATGGGTTTGTGTTTTACGTATCTCAGCTGTTAATTCCACTGCCAAGGAAAATAGGCATACATGAATCTTTTCACTTAAAAACAATTAATTCATATGGGGTGGGGATACCTTGTGGTTATACCTGTCAAGGGCCCTGTATCCGGGCCAATTTCGCACCTCTTTTCATCGAATTCTTTAATGTTGAATTAAATTTAGCAAAAATTTCGCCTAGATGACATGGTAGTTCCATGTCATAATCTCTTTATTCAAATTTATTTTGAAACATTCACATTACCTTTAACCTTATTCTAAATAACACTTTTCAACTGAAATCCAAATAAGACAAGCACCATTCCACTATCCGTTAATTCATAATGATATAGTCACGTGATTACATGCTGCTCTCGTTCATTCAAATTGATTTCTGGCCATCTAATTCAACATGTTCTGCAGTCAATTAAACAGATATGTTCATGCTTGGCCTCTTTCCTTATTTTCTTTCATCGTAGTTATTGCTTTGTAAGCATCATAGCATTTCATGTTTTCGAATTCGTTTAAGAGACTTTGACACCAGTTTTTGTTTTGTTTTTTTCTGTTTTTGTTTTTGTTTTTGTTTTTTTTTTTAACGTGCTTTTTTAATCCGAAGAAGTAAGAAGCCACAAATTATCTGGCCGTTACGAGCGCTTTATTACGAGCGGTCGGCCAGTTCCAAGAAGTCAAGGTTATGATCCTCAAATGTTTTTTTTTAATAATTCTTTCTATGTCTTCTAGAGATATACGTCTGTATCTATTGTGCTGTCATGACTATAAAAAATGAAGTTAATGTGCATTACTGGTACACGTAATAGGCCTATTATGACATGTATATGAAAGAGAAGGAGCGTTACCAGTCTGGTTACAGAACAACCAAATCCAGTTATACTAGATAAGAAAATGATACTTTTACTGCTTTATAACAGTAATTCATAGATGAAACGAAAACACACATAGAAAGACACGTTAAAATGCTCTGAAACAAAGAAATAGCATGATTTGAATTTGAATTAACACGTTTGGAATTTGACTGTCTTTCGCGAAATTTAATGACTGAAATACCCTTTTCGGCAAGTCAAGGCGAATTTGAATGAATGTAGGGTACCAGCCAATTTGAATACCCATTTTACGAATTCGAACCCTCTATCAACTGAACCAACAAAAGTGCGAAATTGGCCGGGAAAACCTAACTGGCTTTGATGTTTTTGGTATCTATGATGTAAACTAAGGCCTACTTCGATTGTAAAAGAAAAACAACTATGACTCTTTTCAGCTAAATGATGTCATCGTAATTATTCAAATTCAAATTCAAATTCAAAACTTTATTTTCACTTTCTTTCTTCAACAGAATGTATAAGAAACAATATCATGAACTTGACATGCGACTCGTTGTAAATATATATAACCAGACAGGATTAACAACATATTCTTGTCTACATGATTATGTGGGGGAGGGGCACTTTATGGCTACTGTACTGGGCCCAGTACAAGATGAAATGACTGGTTTTCGTAATATGGTCATCTTGATTGTGCACTATACAGAAGTACAGTTGTATGCTTCCTTTGCAAATTTCTTGAGTGTTTTGCTACTGTAACCTATATGACCCTGTATACAGGATAAGATAACTTGCTTTGGTGTTTGTGATATCCCTGTTCAGTAGGGCCTGATATTTACGTTACAAAAGAATTTGAAAGACCATTTTCAGCTGATTCACAGTACATGTATAATGGATGGGGCACTGTGGAGCTACTGTCTGGGGCTCTGTACAGGATAAAATATCTAGCCTTGGTGTGTTGAATATCTCTGATAGGTACTTCTTCCAGTGCAAAAGAAATTACCCGTGTTTTGGGCTATACTGTCCGGGGCCCCGTACAGGATAAAATAACTGGCTTTGGTATTTTGGATATCTCTGATGGGTACTACTTCCATTGCAAAAGAAATTAGCCGTGACCCTTTTCAGCTGAATGAAACTAATGTGTGTGTGTGTGTGTGTGTGTGTGTATTTGTATGTATGTGTGTGTGCGTGTGTGCGCGCGCGCGCGCGCGCGCGTGTGTGTGTGTGTGTGTGTATGTGTGTGTATGTGGAGAGGGGGGGGGGCACTTTGGGGCTACTGTCTAGGGCCCCGTACAGGATAAAATAACTGGCTTTGGTGCTTTGGATATCTCTGATGGGTATTATCTACTCCCATTGCACAAAAAATTAGCCGTGACCCTTTTTGGCTGAATGAAACTAATGTGTGTGTGTGGGGGGGGGGGGGGGGTGCACTTTTGGGGCTACTGTCTGGGACCCCGTACAGGATAAAATAATTAGCTTTAGTGTTTTGGATATCTCTGATGAGTATGCCTACTACTTCCAATTGCAAAAGAAAGTAGACATGACCCTTTTCAGCTGAATAAAATCAATGAGTGTGTGTGTGGGGGGGGGGGGGGGGAGGGAGCAATTTGGGGCTACTGACTGGGGCCCCGTGCAGGATAAAATAGCTGGCTTTGGTATTTTGGATATCTCTGATAGGTACTCCTTCCATTGGAAAAGAAATTAGCCGTGACCCTTTTCAGCTGAATGAAACTAATGCGCTTGTGTGTGTGGGGGGGGGGGGGGCACTTTGGGGCTACTGTCTGGGGCCCCGTACAGGATGAAATAGCTGGATTTGGTGTTTTGGATATCTCTGATGAGTACTACTTAAATTGCAAAAGAAATTAGCCGTGACCCTTTTCATCTGAATGAAATCATTGTGTGTGTGTGTGTGGGGGGGGGGGGGGGGTGAGGGGGCATTTTGGGCTACTGTCTGGGGCCCCGTGCAGGATAAAATAACAGGCTTTGGTATTTTGGATATCTCTGATGGGTACTTCTTCCATTGCAAAAGAAATTAGCCGTGACCCTTTTTAGCTGAATGAAACTAATGTGTGTGTGTGTTTGTGTGTGTGTGTGTGTGTGTGTGTGTGTGTGTGTGTGTGTGCCGGGGTGGGGGGGGGGGGAGGGGGGGAGCTCCTTTGGGGCGACTGTCCAGGGCCCCGTACTGGATAAGATAGCTGGCTTTGGTGTTTGTCATATCTCTGATGGGTACTCCTTCCATTGTAAATTAAATTAACCGTGACTCTTCTCAACTGCACGAATAAAATCAATGTTTGTGTGTGTTTGTACGTATGGCCTATGGGGGTGGGGCACTTAAAGGCTACTGTCTGGGGCCCCGTACAGAATAAAATAGCTGGTATTGGTGTTTTGGATATCTCTGATGGGAACTACTTTAATTGAAAAAGAAATAAGAGGTGACTATTTTCAACTGAATAAAATCAATGTTTGTGTGTGTTTGTACGTAGGCCTATGGAGGGTGGGGCCCTTTGGGGCTACTGTCTGGGGCCCCGTACAGGAAAAAATAGCTGGCATTGGTGTTTTGGATATCTCTGATGGGAACTACTTCCATTGCAAAAGAAATTAGCCGTGACCCTTTTCAGCTGAATAACACCATATTTGTGGGGCCCTTTGGGGCTACTGTCTGGGGCCAAAATAGCTGGCATTGCTGCTTTCATGATAAGTACACCCAAAGGAACAATATCCACCAACTTTTGTCCGTGACCCCCTTCGGCTGAATAAATCGATTTTTCGGGGTCCCTTTTTGTGGTCCCTAGGCTTACGGTACAGGATGTGACTTGCCAGCAATTCATTTTATTGACCCTTGAACACATCCTTATACGATGAGACCATTAAAAAGTGTGACCCTTTTCAGCTGAATAAATCTTCTGGGCCCCCGGTCTGTATTCAAGCCCTAAATCTTTACCAAACCGTGCTGGCTGTGCGATGAATGGGACAAAAAACAGGAAGTAAACCCCAGAGTAACAGCAATGAAGGGATTATCAGATTAAACTGAAAGTAAGCATGCCTCTTTAATACATTATTTTCATAATTAATGCCAACTTTCAAAAGTTATTATCCTTTCAAAAGTTATTAGAGTTGAAAGTGAAGAGTGTGGACAAGGTTTTTCAGAAATGAAAAGGGGATTCTAAAGACACACCTAATCACACTATTCTACCAAAAATGTTCGAGATAAACTGCTAAAAAACACACTTTCCTGCCCGTTTTATGATGCCAAATTTTAGCATAATGTAAAAGAGGACCCGCTCTTTCAGAAAATATGAAAAAGTCAAGTTCGGCTAGGTTGACCCATTTCACTTATTTTCAGTCCTCACGCAAAATCAGTGCGTGCGACTTTTTGTTCGTTTTGAGGTGCACGGTAACATATATATTCTAAGCAAAAATTGAGAGACCCATTACATTTTTAACTAGTTTTGTTTGTTTTTAATCGTCTAAAAGGTTGGATGCAAATCTCACAACCTCAAAACCAAACTGACATAGACGAACCTTACTCGAAAGCCTGCACGCTATCATTTCTGAACCCTTTCTATGCCAGGGACTTTGGACAGTGTATACAATGTTATGGGGTTTTCTGAGCCAATTGGCACTCAAAGCACACAAAAGGTTAGTATTCGAAACAATCTAGCTAAACAGGCTGTGTACAAATCGTCGTCAATTGTAATGATATATTTTCTTTGAAATTCTGATTTTCAGCCTACAAGTTTCATTTTCACGTCAAGCAGTTATGATTTATTAATTTCAAATGGCAGAGATACTTCATGGTGTAGTGCAGCGACATCAAACAAAATATCCCTACTCTAGTCCCCTTTGTCTGTCTGTCTGTCTATCTGTCTCTCTGTCTCTCTCTCTCTGTCTCTCCCTGTCTGTCTGTCTTCTCTCTCTCTCTCTCTCTCTCTCTCTCTCTATATATATATATATATATATATGCATATGTATACATCATACATGTATATATAATTTATGTAATTTCTCCTGTCACGCATATCACTGGACGTAAATCGAACACATAATAGTTTGAATAGACACTGTACTTCAGAGCCTCTTTTCTCAGTTCACACTTTTCCTGACTTTGTGCTTTCTTTCCAATATTTGGATAGGTTAGGAGAGTCCATTTGATTTGAGTTATACATCATTTTAAAGCTTAAAGTCTGCTCGTTCAGAATATTGTCTTAACTAAAAATTCATGTCTGGCGACTTTTTGTTTGTTTTGAGATGCAGGGCCACATAAGATACCGCAGCCAGTCTTAATTGCACTTCAACTCAGAACTTCTTCGCTTAGTGATGTAACTTGTAAATGACTTTTTTGCAGACAAGGGAGGAGAAAGTAGCATACCACGCTGCTCTTGTGCAAAAAGAAAAGAAGCAAAGTACTTGTATTCTATTGTCTTCATTGTATACATCTGTCAATCACTTTGCCCATTACGAAATAATTAACCTACCCCTGGATTAATGGCCCATAGCAAACTCGGTTATACTCCTAGGATAAGCAAGCGTCTGAAAAGAAACGCATACAATCTTTGCCAGGTCGAGTATTCATGAAAGTGAGTGCTTACTGAAATATGCGTTTAATGAGACAACAGCTGGTTTTGATATCGATGCTCCGTCATTCCTGGGGATTGTACTAAGTATTCCTTTCAGAAAATAGCCTCTTTAAATCGAGCGTTAAAGGTCCTTACCTTTAGGGAAAAGTGATTTTAAAAATAGTCAAGATATCACATTTCATGTATATGTGCAGGTCTGTTGTATCACAAAACATCTCCATATAAAATTTTCTCAATAACGCCTAACATATAAGGAAATACCAGTATTTTTCCCATTAAACCATAACTCTAAACGGTTTAGTTTGGAAACAGTTTATTATACCTATTGTTCACATTTCGTCTATTTTCACACAGTGGTTGTCTCTATTCTAAACTCACATTTTAGAATTATTCTAAAGCACTGGTTAATGCTAGGTTTTGCTTCATCTGCAATGGTAAACTATGCCTTAAAAAGGGATAGACATCATTCACGTTTGTATAGAATACGCTTTTCCAAGTTTAAGATTTTCCTAAGTGACTTGTTGCGGAGGTGGCTGCAACAAGTGCATAATATGTATATATAATATGTATATAAATATATATATATATATATATATATATATATATATATATACACTCAGCAAAAAAAAAAGTAAGTTCCCCCTAACATTTTTGCATATATCTCAAAAAGTATTTTACGGATTTTCATAATTCAAACGAGAATGGATAGGGAATTTCATTACTCATAACACGAATGGCATATCATTGCCACCAGATATCATTATTGGTGTAAAAAAAACCCGCATTTTATGTCAAAAAGCATGGAAAAAAAGTTGCACTTCAGGCTTTATATACAAAGCATATTGTATACATTTCCTATGTAAGTTAGCAAATGTCCTTTTTAAACTGTGCAATTCTCAGGAATTTCTTAAGGTACAATGTGTTTCCCTATGAAACAGATGTTATGCATACTTTTTACACAATAGCCTTTTCAATATGAAAATG